>NW_021822472.1:0-25978 GCF_901001165.1 Salmo trutta
TTGATATAATAAACAGCCAAGTGGTAAATTGCATTTTGTTCTAAAGAAAGACAACGCTTTTTGCTAATGCACTTCACAACCAAATGACTCTATTAGCTGTATTTGCTTGGCTGGGGAATAGCCTACTAATTTATCAAGCCGGGTATTTAAAAAAAAAAAGCAACTGTTCATATATAAGCAGATACATAGCAGCAGTCTATGGTCTAGCTAGAAGTATACTGTCACGATCGTCAAAGGAGTAGACCAAGGCAGCGCTTAGGAGTTCCATATGTTTAATAAATATGAAACTCACCAAAACAATACAGACGAAACGAAGCGTGACATTCTGGGCTGCTCACAGGCAGCTACACAAACACAAGATCCCACAAAGCACAGGTGGGGAAAAGGCTGCCTAAGTATGATTCCTAATCAGAGACAACGATAGACAGCTGCCTCTGATTAGGAACCATACTGGCCCCAAAACAAAGAAATACAAAAACATAGAAAAAGGAACATAGAACGCCCACCCTAGTCACACCCTGGCCTAACCAAAATAGAGAACAAAAACCCCTCTCTATGGCCAGGGCGTGACATATACCTATAGTGCTTTTCAGTGTCAAACAGCTGTGATACTCTGAAAACAACGGACACCCATTTGGTATTTATTAAGATCCCCATACTATATTGATGGCCTCTATTAAAAAGAGGAGGATCCCATCAGCTTTCTATAGACTACTATATTTATTTTCTCAACTTTCCTGATATTAACCACATTGCTTCTCTTTACAACAGGAGTAGCCGACCTGGCTGGCATGAAAATGAACTGTGGGAAAAGCGTCCTCCATTCATTGTTTAAGCATGCGGACTACTTGTGTTTTTGTTCTCCCACCTGGTGTAGAGGTCATAGATGGCAGGAAGGTTGGCCCCAGTGATGTACCGTACACACTACCCTCTGTAGTACCTTACGGTCAGATGCCGAGCGGTTTGCCATACCAGGTGGTGATGCAACCGGTCAGGATGCTCTCGATGGTGCAGCTGTAGAACTTTTTGAGGATCTGAGGACCCATGCCAAGTCTTTTCAGTCTCCTGAGGGGGAATAGGTGTTGTCGTGCCCTGTTCACGACTGTCTTGGTGTGTTTGGACCATGTTAGTTTTTGGTGATGTGGACACCAAGGAAGTTGAAGCTCTCAACCTGCTCCACTTCAGCCCCGTCGATGAGAATGGGGGCCTGTTCCTGTAGTCCACGATCAACTCCTTTGTCTTACTCACGTTGAGGGAGAGGTTGTTGTCCTGGCACCACACTGCCAGGTCTCTGACCTCCTCCCTATAGGCCGTCTCATCATTGTCGGTGATCAGGCCTACCACCGTTGTGTCATTAGCAAACTTAATGATGGTGTTGGAGTTGTGCCTGGCCGTGCAGTCATGAGTTAACAGGTACAGGAGGGGACTAAGCACACACCCCAGAGGGGCCCCCATGTTGAGGATCAGCGTGGCAGATGTGTTGTTGGCTGTCCTTACCACCTGGGCGGCCCGTCAGGAAGTCCAGGATCCAGTTGCAGAGGGATGATTAGTCCAGAGTCCTTAGCTTATTGATGAGCTTTAGAGGGAACTATGGTGTTGAACGCTGAGCTGTAGTCAATGAACAGCATTCTCACATAGGTGTTCCTTTTTTCCAGGTGGGAAAGGGCAGTGTGGAGTGCGATTGAGATTGCATCATCTGTGGATCTGTTGGGGTGGTAGTCATGTAGTTTCTCGGATGATGGTGTTGATGTGAGCCATGACCAGCCTTTCAAAGCACTTCATGGACTGACGTGAATGTTACGGGGCGATAGTCATTTAGTCAGATTACCTTCGCTTTCTTGGGCACAGGGACTATGATGGACTGCTTGAAACATGTAGGTATTTCAGACTCGGTCATGGAGAGGTTGAAAATGTTAGTGAAGACACTTACCAGTTGGTCCGCGCATGCTTTGAGAACACATCCTGGTAATCCGTCTGGCCCCGCGGCTTTGTGAATATTGAGCTGTTTAAAGGTGTTGCTCACATCAGCTACCGAGAGTGTTATCACACAGTCATCCAGAATAGCTGGTGCTCTCGTGCATGCGTCAGTGTTACTTGTCTCGAAGCGAGAATAAAAGCCAGTTGCTCCGCACGTGCTCTGATTACACGTCCTGGTAATCCGTCTGATCCCGTGGCCTTGTGAACGTTGACCTGTTAAACCTCTCTAGGTTTAACCTTTCTACTCATTATAAAAATTAATGAAACACAAGTGTTAAACATGGGTTTAAAGATTAACTTCTTGTTAATCCAACCGCTGTGTCAGATTTCAAAAAGGCTTTACGGTGAAAGCAAACCATGTGATTATCTGAGGACAGCGCCCAGTAGACAAATCATTACAAACAGTAACCAGCCGAGTAGAGGAGTAACAAAAGTCAGGAATAGCGATAAAATGAATCACTTACCTTTGATGATCTTCATATGGTTACACTCACAAGTCTCCCAGTTACCCAATAAATGTTTTTTTTTTTCGATCAAGTCCCTCTTTATATCCAAAAACCTCAGTTTTGTTGGTGCGTTTTGTTCAGTAATTCATTGGAACAAAGCGCAGTCACAGCAGGCAGACGGAAATCTAAAAAGTACCATAAAAGTTTGTAGAAACATGTCAAACGATGTTTATAATCAATCTTCAGTTGTTTTTTGCATAAATATTCGATCATATTTCAACCGGACAATAGCTTTGTCAATAGAAAGGAGAAACAAGAAAGGCGCGCTCCCGGTCACGCGCTGGACTCATGTCTGGAAATGTAATTGAAAGTGGTGTTTCTCCCTCATTTTGCAGAGTAAAAGCCTGAAACAATGCCTAAAGACTGGCTACATGTAGTGGAAGCCATAGGGATCGTGAACTGGGTCATAAGTCTTTGTATGGTGGATAGGCTTTCAATGGAAAAACAGGCATTTCAAAATAATAGCACTTCCTGGATGGATTTTTCTCAGGTTTTTGCCTGCCATATCAGTTCTGTTATACGCACAGACATTATTTTAACAGTTTTGGAAACAAGAGTGTTAGAGTGTTTTCTATCCAAATCTACCAATTATATGCATATCCTAGCTTCTGGACCTGAGTAGCAGGCAGTTTACTTTGGGCACGCTTTTCATCCAAAATTCCGACTAGTGCCCCCTACCCTAGTGAGGTTAACGGTCTTGCTCACATCATCTGGAACAACTGGTGCTCTCATGCGTGCTTCAATGCATAAAAAGCATTTAGCCCATCTGTTAGGCATGCATCACTGGGCAGTTCGCGGCTGGGCTTCCCTTTGTAGTCCGTAATAGTTTGCAAGCCCTGCCACATCCGACGAGCGTCAGAACCAGTGTAGTAGGATTCAATCTTAGTCCTGTATTGACACTTTGGCTGTTTGATTGTTCGTCTGAGGGTTTAGCGGGATTTCTTATAAGCGTCTGGATTGGTGTCCCGCTTACTGAAAGCGGAAGCTCTAGCCTTTAGCTTGATGTGGATGTTGCCTGTGGCTTCTGGTTGGGATATGTACGTACGGTCACTGTGGGGACGACGTCGTCGATTCACTTATTGATGAAGCCGGTGACTGAGGTGGTGTACTCCTCAATGCCATTGGATGAATCCCGGAACATATTCCAGTCTGTGCAGTAAAACAGTCCTATAGCGTAGCATCCGCGTCATCTGACCACTTCCGTATTGAGCGAGTCACTGGTACTTCCTGCTTTAGTTTTTGCTTGGAAGCAGGAATCTGGAGGATAGAATTATGGTCAGATTTGCCAAATGGAGGGCGAGGGAGAGCTTTGTATGCATCTCTGTGTGTGGAGTAAAGGTGGTCTAGAGTTGATTTTTTCCCCTCTGGTTGCATATTTAACATGCTGGTAGAAATGAGGTAAAATGCATTTAAGTTTTGCCTGCATTACAGTCCCCGGCCACTAGGAGCGCCCCTTCTGGATGAGCATGTTTCTGGTTTGCTTATGGCCGTATACAGTTGGTTGAGTGTGGTCTTAGTACCAGCATCGGTCTGTGGTGGTAAATAGACGGCTATGAATAATATAGATGAGAACTCTCTTGGTAGATTGTCACGGGTTTCGTAAGGATCAGACCAAAACGCAGTGGGAATGTGTATACTCATCTTCTTTTTTAATAGGCAGAAAGAAGGAAAAACCTAAACAAAACACACGTATACAAAAACAATGACGATAACAGTCTTGTCAGGCACACAGCTAAACAAGAAACAACTACCCACAAAATCCCATAGAAAACACACCCCTCTTAAATAGGACCTTCAATTAGACGCAACGAGGAGCAGCTGCTTCCAATTGAAGGTCAACTCCATTAACTCAACAAGAAATAGAAAGACTAGAAGGAACATAGAAATATACTAACATAGAACATTAACCACAAACCCCGAAACACATAAAACAAACACCCTCTTACATAAGAACATAGCCCAACAAACCCTGAAACACTCTAAACAAACACCCCCTGCCACGTCCTGACCAACTAGCCAGCACTAGGACCCACAATAAACACAACCACAGCCTAGAACCCAGCCAGCACTAGGACCCACAATAACCCAACCACAGACTAGAACCCAGCCAGCACTAGGACCCACAATAAACACAACCACCGACTAGAACCCAGCCAGCACTAGGACCCACAATAAATCCAACCACAGACTAGAACCCAGCCAGCACTAGGACCCAAATAAACCCAACCACAGACTAGAACCCAGCCAGCACTAGGACCCACAATAAACACAACCACAGCCTAGAACCCAGCCAGCACTAGGACCCACAATAAACCCAACCACAGACTAGAACCCAGCCAGCACTAGGACCCACAATAAACCCAACCACAGACTAGAACCCAGCCAACACTAGAACCCACAATAAACCCAACCACAGACTAGAACCCAGCCAGCACTAGGACCCACATAACCCAACCACAGACTAGAACCCAGCCTGCACTAGGACCCACAATAAACACAACCACAGACTAGAACCCAGCCAGCACTAACACCACAATAAACACAACCACAGACTAGAACCCAGCCAGCACTAGGACCCACAATAAACACAACCACAGACTAGAACCAGCCAGCACTAGAACCCACAATAAACACAACCACAGACTAGAACCCAGCCAGCACTAACACCCACAATAAACACAACCACAGACAGAACCCAGCCAGCACTAACACCCACAATAACACAACCACAGACTAGAACCCAGCCAGCACTAGAACCCACAATAACACAACCACAGACTAGAACCCAGCCAGCACTAGGACCCACAATAACACAACCACAGACTAGAACCCTGCCAGCACTAGGAACCCACAATAAACACAACCACAGACTAGAACCCAGCCAGCACCAACACCCCACAATAAACACAACCACAGACTAGAACCCAGCCATCAGCTAGAACCCACAATAACACAACCACAGACTAGAACCCAGCCAGCACTAGAATCCACAATAAACACAACCAAGGCATAACAACAGCAAGGAGAGAGTGGTGACTTACTCAATATGCGTTTTAAATACTGGCCCATGTAGTGTCCCATTACAGGCTGGTGGAAAGTGTCCCAGTACAGGCTGGTGGAAAGTGTCCCAGTACAGGCTGGTGGAAAGTGTCCCAGTACAGGCTGGTGGAAAGTTTCCCAGTACAGGCTGGTGGAAAGTGTCCCAGTACAGCTGGTGGAAAGTGTCCCAGTACAGGCTGGTGGAAAGTGTCCCAGTACAGGCTGGTGGAAAGTGTCCCAGTACAGTCTGGTGGAAAGTGTCCCAGTACAGGCTGGTGGAAAGTGTCCCAGTACAGGCTGGTGGAAAGTGGAAAGTGTCCCAGTACAGGCTGGTGGAAAGTGTCCCAGTACAGGCTGGTGAAATGGAAAGCCTGCAGGGAGGCAAGCTCATCACCGGGCCGCGGGAGAGAAAGAGTACATCCAGCTCGGCTAAACCAAGTAGAGTGTAGGTTGGTAGTAGTCCAAAAACATCCAAACACAATGTGAAGTGGAAAACAGCAGTAGGTATGTGTCTGCTGAGATAATGCAGCCAGAAGTTTCAGCAGACCTGAACTCTGTAATATTGCACTGTGGTGTGAGAGATGTGCAGGGAAGGGAGAGTCCTCAGTCATGACCTGTTCATCTGGGGTAAACCAGGAGTTTGATACCTAAGAATTGACTGTTAGAGGCCTGTCAGGGTCATGATCGTAGACATTACATTTACATTTTAGTAATTTAGCAGACACTCTTATCCAGAGCAACTTACAGTAGTGAATGCATACATTTCATACATTATTTTCTTCCGTACTGGTCCCCCGTGGGAATCGAACCCACAACCCTGGCGTTGCAAACCCCATGCTCTACCAACTGAGCCACACGGGACTAGACATCCACTCCTCTGTGAGGTCTAAATGTGTTGCATATACTGTGAACTGTTTTATCAACTTTTACAACCTGTTTTGAATTGAACCTTTTATTAACCTGCGTGTTGTTGCTACAGGAGATGAATGATGTAGGGTTCTGATGGGTGTTGTCCGTCCTTGTTGCAGTGGGTTGATAGTTCCTGAGCGCTACGGCAACGAGACGGTTCCGGAAGTGGTGTCACAGTCTGGTTATGCCCCTCCTCCACTTCTTCAGCGACGCTGCTTATAACCTGACCGGCTTCAACATCTCATATAGGTAACCTTTAACCCCTGTCCTCTAACCTTTAACCCCTGACCTATAACCCTTAAAACCTCTGACCCTTAACCTCTAACCCTTAACCTCTGACCCTAAACCTCTAACCCTTAACCTCTAACCCTTAACCTCTTACCCTTAACCTCTGACCCTTAACCTCTAACCCGTAACCTCTAACCCTTAACCTCTGACCCTTAACCTCTGACCCTTAACCCCTGTCCTCTAACCCTTAACCTCTGACCCTTACCCCTTAATAAACCTCTGACCCTTAACCTCTGACCCTTAACTTCTAACCCTTACCCTCTGACCCTTAACCTCTGACCCTTATCCCCCAACCCTTAACCTCTGACCCATAACCTCTAACCCTTAACCTCTAACCCTTAACCTCTAACCCTTTATCCCTGACCCTATAACCAGTGTTCAATGTTTCATACAGGTAACCCTTTTAGCCCTGACCTCTAATCCCTGAGCTTATAACCTAACCGTGTTTAACATCTCATTCAGTTTGGCCTCGTAGGGCCTCTTCTTAGTAACAGGTGAGTCTGGCCTCGTAGGGCCTCTTCTTAGTAACATGGGAATCTGGCCCTCGTAGGGCCTCTTCTTAGTAACAGGTGAGTCTGGCCTCGTAGGTCCTCTTCTTAGTAACAGGTGAGTCTGGCCTCGTAGGGCCTCTTCTTAGTAACAGGGGAACCTGGCCTCGTAGGGCCTCTTCTAAGTAACAGGTGAACCTGGCCTCGTAGGGCCTCTTCTTAGTAACAGGGGAACCTGGCCTCGTAGGGCCTCTTCTTAGTAACAGGGGAATCTGGCCTCTTCTTAGTAACAGGGGAATCTGGCCTCGTAGGGCCTCTTCTAAGTAACAGGGGAATCTGGCCTCTTCTTAGTAACATGGGAACCTGGCCTCTTCTAGTAACAGGTGAGTCTGGCCTCGTAGGGCCTCTTCTTAGTACAGGGGAACCTGGCCTCTTCTTAGTAACAGGGGAATCTGGCCTCGTAGGGCCCTCTTCTTAGTAACAGGGGAACCCTGGCCTCGTAGGGCCTCTTCTTAGTAACATGGAATCTGGCCTCGTAGGGCCTCTTCTTAGTAACAGGGGAACCTGGCCTCGTAGGGCCTCTTCTTAGTAACAGGGGAACCTGGCCTCGTAGGGCCTCTTCTTAGTAACAGGGGAACCTGGCCTCTTCTTAGTAACAGGGGAACCTGGCCTCTTCTTAGTAACAGGGGAATCTGGCCTCGCAGGGCCTTTTCTTAGTAACAGGGGAATCTGGCCTCGTAGGGCCTCTTCTTAGTAACAGGGGAACCTGGCCTCGTAGGGCCTCTCTTAGTACAGGTGAGTCTGGCCTCGTAGGGCCTCTTCTTAGTAACAGGGGAACCTGGCCTCGTAGGGCCTCTTCTTAGTAACAGGTGAGTCTGGCCTCGTAGGGCCTCTTCTTAGTAACAGGTGAGTCTGGCCTCGTAGGGCCTCTCTTAGTAACAGGGAACTTGGCCTCGTAGGGCCTCTTCTTAGTAACATGGGAATCTGGCCTCTTCTTAGTAACAGGGGAACCTGGCCTCGTAGGGCCTCTTCTTAGTAACAGGGGAACCTGGCCTCGTAGGGCCTCTTCTTAGTAACATGGCCAGCCAGTAGCTACAGTAGCTCTTTACCAAAAGAGGAAAAGTGCCACTTTGTTTTGTAAACTGGATTGCTAAATATAAATGGAAGTAGCAGAAGAGAGAGCAAAGTTAGTTACCAGGCTAGTTAACCAGCCTAGTTAACCAGGCTAGTTAACCAGGCTTGTTAACCAGGCTAGTTAACCAGGCTTGTTAACCAGCTAGTTAACCAGGCTAGTTAACCAGCGTGTTACCAGGCTAGTTGTAACCAGGCTGGTTAAACCAGGCTAGTTAACCAGGCTAGTCTAACCTAGGGTAGTTTTAACCAGGCCTAGTTAACCAGGCTTGTTAACCCCGGCTAGTTAACCAGGCTTGTTAACCTTACGAACCGCTAGTTTAACCAGGGCTAGTTAACCAGGCTAGTTAAACAGGGTAGTTCACCAGGCTTTGTTAACCCGGGCTAGTTAACCAGGCTTGTAACCCGGGCTAGTTAACCCAGGCTAGTTAACCAGGCTAGTTAACCAGGGTAGTTAACCAGGCTAGTTACCAGGCTTGTTACCCGGCTAGTTAACCCGGCTAGTTAACCAGGCTAGTTAACCAGCTTTGTTAACCAGGCTTGTTAACCATGCTTGTAACCAGGCTAGTTAACCAGGCTTGTTAGCCTTGACCCCCAAACATCTTTGAAGGGCACGACACAAAACTACCCAGAGTTCTGTATGGGTACTTTGCCCCCCGTCGCCAATGATGATACGACTCAAGTTGTGCTGAGAAAACGGATAAAAGAAAGTGCCTCGGGTCTGTTTTTGTCTCTGTGATGTTTCAAAGAGCCCAGAGCCAAAACATCAAACTGTACGACTGCTGCTGCTGCCCGAACAACATGAAACAGAACCTCAACCTCTTCTTGTCGACTGTCTCGCTCCAAAGTATTACGTTCTCAGGAGTTTGCTCTAGTTATCCCAGCTTTCAATCCCTCATTGCCTGTAATTGTTCTACGTTGTGCAGTATTTGATGTTTGTAGAGTTTTATATTATAAACCCCTTTGTCTTTTCATTAGCATACGGAATTAAACTTGAAACGGTCAGTGAGTATATTTTATGTACCTTCTAATCTCATCCATCGTTCTCTTCTCCTACCCCTCGTCTTGTTTTTATCTCTCTCTCTTTCCCCCCTTTCACCTCTCTCTTCCTCCCCCCCTCCCCCCTTCACCCCCCCTCACCTCTCTCTCTCCCCCACCACCCTCCTCCCCCGTTCTCACTCACCCCCCTTCTCGCTTCCGCTCCCCCCTTCACCTCTCGCTTCCTCCCCCGTTCAATCCACACCCCCTTCTTCGCGCTCCTCTCTCCCCCCTTCATCAACCTGCGCTCTTCCTCCCCCTTCACCTCTCCCCCCCTTCTCCTCGCTCCCCCCCCAACCCCACTGCAAACTCCGCGTCACCTCTCTCTTCCTCCTCGCTTCCCCCTCGCCCCCCTTCCCTCTCCCCCCTTCTCTTACTCCCTCCTCTCCCCCCCCCCCCCCTTCTGCCCGCCCACTTCTCCCCCCTTCTCCCCCCCTCCTCCCCCCCTTCTCGGTCCCCCCCTTCCTCTTCCCCCCCCTCTCCTCTCACTCTTCTCTCCCCCCTCTCCTCTCTCTCCCCTCTCCTCCGGGCCCCACCCCCCTTATCCGCCCCCCTCTCCTCTCCCTCTCCTCTCCCCCACCGCCCGTCTCCCCCCCTTCTCCCCCCTCCTCCCCTCCCCCCTCCTCCTCTGCCCCCCTCCGCTTCTTCCCCCCCTCTCCTCTCCCCCTTCATCCTCTCTCTTCCTCTCCCCACCCCCCCCGTCTCCGTCCCCCCCTGCACCCTCTCTCCTTCCTCCCCCCTTCTCCTCTCTTCCCCCCACCCCCCCCTTCACCTCCCCCCCTTCTCCTCCCCCCCCCTCCTCTCCCCCCCTCCTCTCTCTCTCCCTCCCCCCCCTCCTCTCCCCCCCCTCCTCTCCCCCCCTCCTCTCCCACCCCGCTCATCTCTCATTCCCTCCCCCCCTCCTCTCCCCCCCCCTCCTCTCTTTCCCTCCCCCCCTTCCTCTCCCCCCCTCCCCCAGGGTGAATACATGTCCTAACAACTGTTCAGGCCGAGGGGAGTGTCGCGTTGGGAACTCAACAGGTGCTGTTTATTGTGACTGTGAATCCAATTGGAAGGGCGAGGCCTGTGATGTCCCGTACTGCCTGTCAGACTGTGGTTGGCCTGACAGGGGACACTGCCTTCAGGACACAAAGACATGTCGATGCCAACCTGGGTGGCAAGGTGGGCACAGTCTCTATCTAACTACTGATACACACGTGTGCGTATGTTTGTGACATATTTCCCTATTTTTTTTTCCTACACACTATTAGTTTGACTTACCTCCATATTGTTGTTGAATGCCTCGTTAAAACAGCCATCGTCATGGAAACACATCGGCAATGACCTTCCAGTCAATGATGTATTCATTTGACTATTGTACTGTCAACAGTTTAATTCCAACATTAGGCCAAAACAAATACCCGCTGTTCATATCCCTGGGCTAATACATTACCTATTAACGAGCTGGTATTGTCCTTCACTGAAAGGAAAGGGTGAGAGCGTCACAAATGGCTCCCTATGGACCTTGGTCTAAAGTAGTGCACTATATAGGAGTTATGGTGCCATTTGGGATACAACCTGATTTATTCCAGAGGTGTTTCCCTCCTGTCCTTTTATTGACTGAGTGAACAGAGAGATACTGTTTATCTATAATACTAAGGAATGTAGCCTATAATACCAGCTGTATCTATAATACTAAGGAATGTAGCCTATAATACCAGCTGTATCTGTAATACTAAGGAATGTAGCCTATAATACCACGCTGTATCTATAATACTAAGGAATGTAGCCTATAATACCAGCTGTATCTATAATACTACGGAATGTAGCCTATAATACCAGCTGTATCTATAATACTAAGGAATGTAGCCTATAATACCAGCTGTATCTATAATACTAAGGAATGTAGCCTATAATACCAGCTGTATCTATACTACTAAGGAATGTAGCCTATAATACCAGCTGTATCTATAATACTAAGGAATGTAGTCTATAATACCAGCTGTATCTATAATACTAAGGAATGTAGTCTATAATACCAGCTGTATCTATAATACTAAGGAATGTAGCCTATAATACCAGCTGTATCTATAATACTAAGGAATGTAGCCTATAATACCAGCTGTATCTATAATACTAAGGAATGTAGCCTATAATACCAGCTGTATCTATAATACTAAGGAATGTAGCCTATAATACCAGTTGTATCTATAATACTACGGAATGTAGCCTATAATACCAGCTGTATCTATAATACTAAGGAATGTAGTCTATAATACCAGCTGTATCTATATACTAAGGAATGTAGCCTATAATACCAGCTGTATCTATAATACTAAGGAATGTTAGTCTATAATACCAGCTGTATCTATAATACTAAGGAATGTAGTCTATAATACCAGCTGTATCTATAATACTAAGGAATGTAGTCTATAATACCAGCTGTATCTATAATACTAAGGAATGTAGCCTATAATACCAGCTGTATCTATAATACTACGGAATGTAGCCTATAATACCAGCTGTATCTATAATACTACGGAATGTAGCCTATAATACCAGCTGTATCTATAATACTAAGGAATGTAGCCTATAATACCAGCTGTATCTATAATACTAAGGAATGTAGTCTATAATACCAGCTGTATCTATAATACTAAGGAATGTAGTCTATAATACCAGCTGTATCTGTAATACTAAGGAATGTAGTCTATAATACCAGCTGTATCTATAATACTAAGGAATGTAGCCTATAATACCAGCTGTATCTATAATACTAAGGAATGTAGCCTATAATACCAGCTGTATCTATAATACTAAGGAATGTAGTCTATAATACCAGCTGTATCTATAATACTAAGGAATGTAGCCTATAATACCAGCTGTATCTATAATACTAAGGAATGTAGCCTATAATACCAGCTGTATCTATAATACTAAGGAATGTAGCCTATAATACCAGCTGTATCTATATTACTAAGGAATGTAGCCTATAATACCAGCTGTATCTATAATACTAAGGAATGTAGCCTATAATACCAGCTGTATCTATAATACTAAGGAATGTAGCCTATAAGTACCAGCTGTATCTATAATACTAAGGAATGTAGCCTATAATACCAGCTGTATCTATAATACTAAGGAATGTAGCCTATAATACCAGCTGTATCTATAATACTACGGAATGTAGCCTATAATACCAGCTGTATCCTATAATACTAAGGAATGTAGTCTATAATACCAGCTGTATCTATAATACTAGGAATGTAGCCTATAATACCAGCTGTATCTATAATACTAAGGAATGTAGCCTATAATACCAGCTGTATCTATAATACTAAGGAATGTAGCCTATAATACCAGCTGTATCTATAATACTACGGAATGTAGTCTATAATACCAGCTGTATCTATAATACTAAGGAATGTAGTCTATAATACCAGCTGTATCTATAATACTAAGGAATGTAGCCTATAATACCAGCTGTATCTATAACACTAAGGAATGTAGCCTATAATACCAGCTGTATCTATAATACTAAGGAATGTAGCCTATAATACCAGCTGTATCTATAATACTACGGAATGTAGTCTATAATACCAGCTGTATCTATAATACTAAGGAATGTAGTCTATAATACCAGCTGTATCTATAATACTAAGGAATGTAGCCTATAATACCAGCTGTATCTATAACACTAAGGAATGTAGCCTATAATACCAGCTGTATCTAATACTAAGGAATGTAGCCTATAATACCAGCGTTTTCTTCTAGTCTTTTCATGCTTGCCAACTTTTTCTGTTCCAAAGACATTCTCCCGTGATGTCACCAGCCTTATTAATATTCTCCTGTACTATACCCCCGTTGTTTTGGTTTCTCTCCTTTTCCGGTCGTTAACCGTTCCTCAAAGGTGTTCAGTAGTGTTCCGTGGCATTCCGCAGCATCAGCCGTGTAATTGGTGTCATTAACCTACCTGTCTACCAGGCTACCACGACTCCTACCTTTTTAATTACATATTTTCAAAAGTCACACTTGTAAAAAATCACAGTGTCGTAACTGGACAACAGAAGACTGGAGAGAGACGTTTTAATCATCTGTATGCATATTGATGCTGTATGAGACTCCACTAACCTAAAGGGCCGTGAGACTGTGTCCAACAGTACATTAATATACTAGCTGGCCGTCAGGTGTTTTTCATTGTGAATACGTGACTCACCAGCTGAATTTCAGGCCCATGTAGCAACATTTAACTTTCGTAGAGACTCAGAGCTAGGGAATGGTGTATCGTGCACCGCATTCGAGAAACAACGTGGATGTAATTCTGATTTGAAAGTTGATATGTTTTGCTACAGCTACTGTCTACATCCATTCAGCGTCGTTCACACCCTCTAAAGCGTTAGTCTCACCCAGTCTCTTTAATGGATTCTCATTTGAGGCCATGTGCTAAACAGAGTGAGTAGTAAACAACCAACGTTTTCAAGACATAAAGTGGTGAAAGTAGTAGCTTACAATAAGGGAAAAACTCCAGGTAAAAATACACTTGATCTAGTCTTGGCCATTATCCGAATCTGACTTTGGTGCAGGTCTTGTTTTTGTTCACATTACCGTCTCTGGTAAACACACGCTGTAAAATCTACGTTGTATTTGTCACATGGACAGAATACAGAAGGTGTAAACGTTAAAGTGAAATGTTAACTTGCATATTAGCAATATCAACATTAAAACGTGTCCAGATATAAATATTTAATAGATATTAAATGATGCTTGGTCTAAATGGACGGGTCATGTGAAATAAAATACTATAAACCAAAGCCACATCTATCTAAGTGGACGGGTCACTATTATCTAGACATTTAGACACGTTCATGAAATACATTAAAATGCTAAGTTGATTTACAGATGGAATACACATATGTTATTATTAAGGCACATGAAAATTCACATGTTGCAGAAGGCATTTTTTGCCCCATAATGCATTTTGATAAAACAAAAAAATAATATATACACTGCTCAAAAAAATAAAGGGAACACTAAAATAACACATCCTAGATCTGAATGAATGAAATAATCTTATTAAATACTTTTTTCTTTACATAGTTGAATGTGCTGACAACAAAATCACACAAAATAATCAATGGAAATCCAATTATCAACCATGGAGGTCTGGATTTGGAGTCACACTCAAAATTAAAGTGGAAACCACACTACAGGCTGATTCAACTTTGATGTAATGTCCTTAAAACAAGTCAAAATGAGGCTCAGTAGTGTGTGTGGCCTCCACGTGCCTGTATGACCTCCCTACAACGCCTGGGCATGCTCCTGATGAGGTGGCGGATGGTCTCCTGAGGGATCTCCTCCCAGACCTGGACTAAAGCATCCACCAACTCCTGGACAGTCTGTGGTGCAAGGTGGATGGAGCGAGACATGATGTCCCAGATGTGCTCAATTGGATTCAGGTCTGGGGAATGGGCGACCAGTCCATAGCATCAATGCCTTCCTCTTGCAGGAACTGCGGACACACTCCAGCCACATGAGGTCTAGCATTGTTTTGCATTAGGAGGAACCCAGGGCTAACCGCACCAGCATATGGTCTCACAAGGGGTCTGAGGATCTCATCTCGGTACCTAATGGCAGTCAGGCTACCTCTGGCGAGCACATGGAGGGCTGTGCGGCCCCCCCAAAGAAATGCCACCCCACAACCATGACTGACCCACCGCCAAATCGGTCATGCTGGAGGATGTTGCAGGCAGCAGAACGTTCTCCACGGCGTCTCCAGACTCTGTCACGTCTGTCACATGTGCTCAGTGTGAACCTGCTTTCATCTGTGAAGAGCACAGGGCGCCAGTGGCGAATTTGCCAATCTTGGTGTTCTCTGGGAAATGCCAAACGTCCTGCACGGTGTTGGGCTGTAAGCACAACCCCCACCTGTAGACGCCGGGCCCTCATAACCACCCTCATGGAGTCTGTTTCTGACCGTTTGAGCAGACACATGCACATTTGTGGCCTGCTGGGAGGTCATTTTGCAAGGCTCTCACAGTGCTCCTCCTGCTCCTCCTTGCACAAAGGCGGAGGTAGCAGTCCTGCTGCTGGGTTGTTGCCCTCCTACGGCCTCCCTCCACGTCTCCTGATGTACTGGCCTGTCTCCTGGTAGCGCCTTCATGCTCTGGACACTACGCTGACAGACACAGCAAAACCTTCTTGCCACAGCTCGCATTGATGTGCCATCCTGGATGAGCTGCACTACTGAGCCACTTGTGTGGGGTTGTAGACTCCGTCTCAGGCTACCACTAGAGTGAAAGCAACCGCCAAGCATTCAAAAGTGACCAAAACAATCAGCCAGGAAGCATAGGAACTGAGAAGTGGTCTGTGGTCCCCACCTGCAGAACCAGTCGTTTATTGGGGGTGTCTTGCTAATTGCCTATAATTTCCACCTGTTGTCTATTCCATTTGCACAACAGCATGTGAACTTTATTGTCAATCAGTGTTGCTTCCTAAGTGGACAGTTTGATTTCACAGAAGTGGGATTGACTTGGAGTTACATTGTGTTGTTTAAGTGTTCCCTTTATTTTTTTGAGGCAGTATATATATATATATATATATATAGAGACATTTGATCATATATATCATCAAATGTCTCTCCTGTGAAGTAGTGATGTGTGACATCCGCCTAGCTTCCTGAAAACGACTCACATATTAAGATAAAGTGAAATTCGCTGAGTTTTTAGGCTGAGTTTTAGGCTGAGTTTTAGGCTGAGTTTCTAGGCTCACCTTAGATGATTCTCCTGGCAATAGATGGTGTCTGCAAAATGACTGCAATAAAAGACATACAGAGATCAAAGGATCATAATAAAATTGGACAAAAATAAACTTTTTTTTTTCTCCCCCCTGTGAAGTTTATGAAGACCAATAAGGAAGTCAAACTCTTGAAAATCGTCTCTCCCAACAGGTCCAGACTGCTCTGTGACCGTCCCGGCCAACTCTTCATTCTGCAGCGGGAAGAATACCCTGAGCCGGGGCTGGCCAGGGCTTCCCACAAGGCCGTAGTGGATCAGGGGATCATGTGGGTTATCGGGGGTTATGTTTTTCAACTCCTCAGACTACCAGATGGTCAAAGCGTAAGTATTGGACGTCATTACATCACATATTAGCAAACTACTGCGACCAGCTTTGTACCAGGGACAATTGTTCCTTTCTGGCTTGAAGGATCTTTTTTTTCTGTCGAAACGCGCTTTTAAATGGATAGTTCAAGATTTGGGCAATGAAGCCCATTTTCTACTTACCCAAAGTCAGATGAATTCATGTAATCCCATTTTGAAGGAAGTTGCTAACTAGCATTGCACAGTGACTGGAAGTCTATGGGAACAGCTAGCATGCTGTTCCCATAGACTTCTAATCATTGCACTAATGCTAGTTAGCAATGGCTCGCAAAACTACCTTCAAGTTGGGGGAAGTAGATAAAGGGCTTAACCCTGCGAGACCCCAAATTTGCCAAAATGCAACGCTGTCTAATTTCATCCTGTACAGGTCCTAAGCTAAAGACTCATGTTAACATACAATGCACATTTCCTTAGACCACCACCAACTAGCATTAGCACAGTGACTGGAAGTCTATGGGAACAGCTAGCATGCACATTTCCTTAGACCCAAATGTAACTCTTAGTAGTATTTGTTGTGTGTCAGTATGATTATTAAAGCGTCAGTAGCCTCTAAAACAGAACCATCGATGGCTGAAAGGGTTGCCATACACAGGGTAAGAATAATACCTTTATTTAACTCGACAAGTCAGTTAAAAACAAATTAAAATCTTATTTACAATGGCAGCCTATCCAGCCAAACCAGGACGATGCTGGCCGCGAATTACAATCGGCGGCCGGTTGTGGTACGGCCTGGAATAGAACCAGTGTGTCTGTAGTGACGCCTCTAGCCCGGAGGATGCCAGTGCCTTAGACCGCTGAACCAGGGTCTGTAGTGACGCCTCCAGCCGCTGAACCAGGGTCTGTAGTGACGCCTCCGCACTGAGGTGCAGTACCTTAGAAGCTGAACCAGGGTCTGTAGTGACGCCTCCAGCCGCTGAACCAGGGTCTGTAGTGACGCCTCCAGCACTGAGATGCAGTACCTTAGACCGCTGAACCAGGGTCTGTAGTGACGCCTCCAGCACTGAGATGCAGTGCCTTAGACCGCTGAACAAGGGTCTGTAGTGACGCCTCCAGCCGCTGAACCAGGGTCTGTAGTGACGCTTCTAGCACTGAGATGCCAGTGCCTTAGACCGCTGCGCCACTCAGAAGCTCATATTGATAGACAAATAAGTTTCCTTTCCAAATACTGCAAATACGGACAACCATTTACTCCAGGAGTAACTGTGATGTTCCCTCTACACTTCAAAAGAGCAAAAATGTATATATTTTCAAAACAAGGTGTGGTTTATTAGTTCAGAATACTGCCATTGACGACCATTCAGAATACTGCCATTGACGACCATTCAGAATACTGCCATTGACGACCATTCAGAATACTGCCATAGACGACCATTCAGAATACTGCCATTGAAGACCATTCAGAATACTGCCATTGACGACCATTCAGAATACTGCCATTGACGACCATTCAGAATACTGCCATTGAAGACCATTCAGAATACTGCCATTGACGACCATTCAGAATACTGCCATTGAAGACCATTCAGAATACTGCCATAGACGACCATTCAGAATACTGCCATTGAAGACCATTCAGAATACTGCCATTGAAGACCATTCTTTTTATTCTAAAGCAGTAAGATGGGTTATCTCTCCAAATGAAACCAGAAGGAAATAGAAACCAAATAGATGTTCTTCATACATAGAAAACCCACAAAATAAACTCAGCAAAAAAAAGAAATGTCCCTTTTTCAGGACCCTGTCTTTCGAAGATAATTCGTAAAAATCCAAATAACTTCACAGATCTTCATTGTAAAGGGTTTAAACACTGTTTCCCATGCTTGTTCAATGAACCATAAACAGTTAATGAACATGCACCTATGGAACGGTCGTTAAGACACTAACAGTTTACAGACGGTAGGTAATTAAGGTCACAGTTATGAAAACTTAGGACACTAAAGAGGCCTTTCTACTGACTCTGAAAAACACCAATAGAAAGATGCCCAGGGTCCCTGCTCATCTGCGTGAACGTGCCTTAGGCATGCTGCAAGAAGGCATGAGGACTGCAGATGTGGCCAGGGCAATAAATTGCAATGTCCGTACTGTGAGACGCCTAATACAGCACTACAGGGAGACAGGAGGGACAGCTGATCATCATCGCAGTGGCAGACCACGTGTAACAACACCTGCACAGGATCGGTACATCCGAACATCACACCTGCGGGACAGGTACAGGATGGCAACAACAACTGCCCGAGTTACACCAGGAACGCACAATCCCTCCATCAGTGCTCAGACTGTCCTCAATAGGCTGAGAGAGGCTGGACTGAGGGCTTGTAGGCCTGTTGTAAAAGAGGTCCTCACCAGACATCACCAGCAACAACGTCGCCTATGGGCACAAACCCACCTTCGCTGGACCAGACAGGACTGGCAAAAAGTGCTCTTCACTGACGAGTCGCGGTTTTGTCTCACCAGGGGTGATGGTTGGATTTGCGTTTATCGTCGAAGGAATAAGCTTTACACCGAGGTCTGTACTCTGGAGCGGGATCGATTTGGAGGTGGAGGGTCCGTCATGGTCTGGGGAGGTGTGTCACAGCAACATCGGACTGAGCTTGTTGCCATTGCAGGCAATCTCAACGCTGTGCGTTACAGGGAAGACATCCTCCTCCCTCATGTGGTACCCTTCCTGCAGGCTCATCCTGATATGACCCTCCAGCATGACAATGCTACCAGCCATACTGCTCGTCAGTGTTCTGTCATGGCCAGCGAAGAGCCCGGATCTCAATCCCATTGAGCACGTCTGGGACCTGTTGGATCGGAGGGCGAGGGCTAGGGCCATTCCCCCCAGAAATGTCCGGGAACTTGCAGGTGCCTTGGTGGAAGAGTGGGGTAACATCTCACAGCAAGAACTGGCAAATCTGGTGCGGTCCATGAGGAGGAGATGCACTGCAGTACTTAATGCAGCTGGTGGCCACACCAGATACTGACTGTTACTTTTGATTTTGACCCCCCCCATTTGTTCAGGGACACATTATTCAATTTCTGTTAGTCATATTTCTGTGGAACTTGTTCAGTTTATGTCTCAGTTGTTGAATCTTGTTATATTCATACAAATATTTATACATGTTAAGTTTACTGACAATAAACGTAGTTGACAGTGAGACGACGTTTCTTTTTTTGCTGAGTTTAGTTGATCATTTTAAATGTTGTTGATAGCGAAATACAACAATTTGGATCAATCAATTTATCTATTTTAGATAAAATATGATTTCATTTCAGATGTTTCATTAGATCATATTTCCTGCACATGTCAATGTTTTTGATACATTTTGATGTTATTTTTTATAGGATTTCAGTTTTCCTGACTATTTAACAGTCTGACAGCCTTGAGATAGAAGCTGTTTTTCAGTCTCTCGGTTCCAGCTTTGATGCACCTGTACTGACCTCGCCTTCTGGATGATAGCGGGGTGAACAGGCAGTGGCTCGGGTGGTTGTTGTCCTTGATGATCTTTTTGGCCTTCCTGTGACATCAGGTGGTTGTAGGTGTCCTGGAGGGCAGGTAGTTTGCCCCCGGTAATGAGTTGGGCTCACCTCACTACCCTCGTCCGCGGTTGCGGACGGTGCAATTAGCCTCTCAAAGTACTTCATGGTGACAGAAGTGATTGCTACGGGGGCGATAGTCATTTAGGTCAGTTACCACGAACATACAGCCACCATCATCTCTGTACAGTACAGTGGCGTGTATCAGTTATGTTTCAGATATATTTTGTAGTAGAATTTCTTTACAAAAGTCATCAGAAGTGACCTTACAGTCGTTCAACAAAAAGATTATCCTGGGGGGTGGGCATGCCACCGGACCTCTTGCCCCCAGCAGATGCTAACTCAATGGAGAATATTATTTTAGTCCAGGATTATGCTCAATTTGTGTCCAGGAAATGAACCCATAATGTAACCAAACACTACTTGGCCTACCTGGGTCTGGCCTACCTGGGTCTGGCCTACCTGGGTCTGGCCTACCTGGGTCTGGCCTACCTTTGTCTGGCCTACCTGGGTCTGGCCTACCTGGGTCTGGCCTACCTGGGTCTGGCCTACCTGTGTCTGGCCTACCTGGGTCTGGCCTACCTGGGTCTGGCCTACCTGTGTCTGGCCTACCTGGGTCTGGCCTACCTGGGTCTGGCCTACCTGGGTCTGGCCTACCTGGGTCTGGCCTACCTGTGTCTGGCCTGTGATGCTTTTTTGTTCCTGAACTTCTCTCTCTCTCATCTCCTCCCAGGTATAACCTCAGCTCCCAGCGCTGGCTGTCTCTCAACCTCTCTGTCAACTCAGTCATCGGACGATACGGACACTCTCTGGCACTACATGAGGTATGGGCTCTAGGGACATAGTGGTTCATCTGTAGTAATATTGAAGTATGGGCTCTAGGGACATAGTGGTTCATCTGTAGTAATATTGAGGTATGGGCTCTAGGGACATAGTGCTTCATCTGTAGTAATATTGAAGTATGGGCTCTAGGGACATAGTGGTTCATCTGTAGTAATATTGAGGTATGGGCTCTAGGGACATAGTGCTTCATCTGTAGTAATATCGAAGTATGGGCTCTAGGGACATAGTGGTTCATCTGTAGTAATATTGACAAAGTACTATTTAGTTGTCAATAGTAGAATACTTGTAGAATACACTTTCGCTAGGTTTGTCAGAAGCTTGACCTTTGGTCCTGACCTCAAACGACATCAATTCTCGAAGAATCTCTTTCACCCTGTGGTCGATGGCCTGTTAGTGCTTCTTCTCACCGTAATGTGTTGTGAGATGTAAGCTAACCTCTCGCTTCCCTGTGGCTCAGTTGGTAGAGTATGGTGTTTGCAACGCCAGGGTTGTGGGTTCGATTCCCACGGGGGACCAGTACAAAAAAAAAAAATGCATGAAAATGAAATGTAGGCATTCACTACTGTAAGTTGCTCTGGATAAGAGCGTCTGATAAAAATGTAAAATGTTGTTGTGATAAGAGAGACCTAAGATATTGCCATCTATCCTTCTCCGTAATGTCATTTTATAACTTCTCATAACCTTTATTAACCTGTCCTCTCTAACATCCTGTTCTTCCTCTCTAACATCCTGTTCCTCCTCTCTAACATCCTGTTCCTCCTCTCTAACATCCTGTTCTTCCTCTCTAACATCCTGTTCCTCCTCTCTAACATCCTGTTCTTCCTCTCTAACATCCTGTTCCTCCTCTAACATCCTGTTCTTCCTCCTCTCTAACATCCTGTTCCTCCTCTTCTAACATCCTGTTCTTCCTCTCTAACATCCTGTTCCTCCTCTCTAACATCCTGTTCCTCCTCTCTAACATCCTGTTCTTCCTCTCTAACATCCTGTTCTTCCTCTCTAACATCCTGTTCTTCCTCTCTAACATCCTGTTCCTCCTCTCTAACATCCTGTTCTTCTCTCTAACATCCTGTTCCTCCTCTCTAACATCCTGTTCCTCCTCTCTAACATCCTGTTCCTCCTCCTCTCTAACATCCTGTTCCTCCTCCTCTAATATCATGTTCCTCCTCTCTAACATCCTGTTCTTCCTCTCTAACATCCTGTTCCTCCTCTCTAACATCCTGTTCCTCCTCTCTAACATCCTGTTTTTCCTCTCTAACATCCTGTTCCTCCTCTCTAACATCCTGTTCTTCCTCTCTAACATCCTGTTTTTCCTCTCTAACATCCTGTTCCTCCTCCTCTCTAACATCCTGTTCCTCCTCCTCTAACATCCTGTCCTCCTCTCTAACATCCTGTTCTTCCTCTCTAACATCCTGTTTTTCCTCTCTAACATCCTGTTCCTCCTCTCTAACATCCTGTTCCTCCTCTTCTAACATCCTGTTCCTCCTCTTCTAACATCCTGTTCTTCCTCCTCTAACATCCTGTTCCTCCTCTCTAACATCCTGTTCTTCCTCTCTAACATCCTGTTTTTCCTCTCTAACATCCTGTTCCTCCTCTCTAACATCCTGTTCTTCCTCTCTAACATCCTGTTTTTCCTCTCTAACATCCTGTTCCTCCTCTCTAACATCCTGTTCCTCCTCTCTAACATCCTGTTCCTCCTCGCTAACATCCTGTTCTTCCTCCTCTAACATCCTGTTCCTCCTCCTCTCTAAACCAGGGAAAGATCTACATGTACGGAGGGAAGATAGACTCTACTGGCAACGTGACCAGCCAGTTGTGGGCGTTCCACATCCAGAAACCAGACCTGGGTGTTCCTCTCCGCCCGAGCCCATGAACAGTGGGCCGTGGTGGGACACTCTGCCCACGTGGTGCCCCCCCTGTTGAAGGGGGGTAGTCCAGTCATGCTGGTGCTGTTCGGACACTGTCCTCTATACGGGTACATCAGCCAGGTGCAGGAGTACAACTTTGGTGAGTGCGACTGTGACCATATATGGGTGTTCCTGTATTCAACTGTTGGTCTTGTAGATTTACCAGCACCCTATAAACAGATTGTATATTGTTGTTCTTAACCCCCTCTGTTATGAAGTATCATTTCATATACACTATATATACAAAAGTATGTGGAAACCCCTTCAAATTAGTGGGTTCGGCTTTTTCAGCCAGTTGCTGACAGGTGTATAAAATCGAGCACACGGCCATGCAATCTCCATAGACAACCATTGTCAGTAGAATGGCCCTTAGTGAAGAGCTCAGTGACTTTCAATGTGGCAGCGTCAGAGGATCAATGTTGGAAAAAAGTACTCAATTGTCCCACTTGAGTGAAAGTAAAGATACCTTAATAGAAAATGACTCAAGTAAAAGTGAAAGTCGCCCAGTGAAATACTACTTGAGTATAAGTCTAAAAGTATTTGGGTTTTAAATATACTTTAGTGTTAAGATAAATGGAATTCCTAAAATGTACTTAAGTATCAAAAGTAAAAGTATAAACCCTTTAAAATTCCTTATATATATATATAATTTTTTTGACAGATAGCAAGGGGGCACACTCCAACACTCAGACATAATTTACAAACGAAGTGTTTGTGTTTAGTGAGTTCTCCAGATCAGAGGCAGTAGGGATGACCAGGGATGTTCTCTGTTTAGTAAGTCCTCCAGATCAGAGGCAGTAGGGATGACCAGGGATGTTCTCTGTTTAGTGAGTCCTCCAGATCAGAGGCAGTAGGGATGACCAGAGATGTTCTCTGTTTAGTGAGTCCTCCAGATCAGAGGCAGTAGGGATGACCAGGGATGTTCTCTGTTTAGTGAGTCCTCCAGATCAGAGGCAGTAGGGATGACCAGGGATTGTTCTCTGTTTAGTGAGTCCTCCAGCTCAGAGGCAGTAGAGATGACCAGGGATGTTCTCTGTTTAGTGAGTCCTCCAGATCAGAGGCAGTAGGGATGACCAGGGATGTTCTCTGTTTAGTGAGATCCTCCAGATCAGAGGCAGTAGGGATGACCAGGGATGTTCTCTGTTTAGTGAGTCCTCCAGATCAGAGGCAGTAGGGATGACCAGGGATGTTCTCTGTTTAGTGAGTCCTCCAGATCAGAGGCAAGTAGGGATGACCAGGGAGGTTCTCTGTTTAGTGAGTCCTCCAGATCAGAGGCAGTAGGGATGACCAGGGATGTTCTCTGTTTAGTGAGTCCACCAGATCAGAGGCAGTAGGGATGACCAGGGATGTTCTCTGTTTAGTGAGTCCTCCAGACCAGAGGCAGTAGGGATGACCAGGGATGTTCTCTGTTTTGTGAGTCTCCAGATTAGAGGCAGTAGGGATGACCAGGGATGTTCTCTGTTTAGTGAGTCCTCCAGATTCAGAGGCAGGTAGGGATGACCAGCGATGTTCTCTGTTTAGTAAGTCCTCCAGATCAGAGGGCAGTAGGGATGACCAGGGATGTTCTCTGTTTAGTAAGTCCTCCAGATCAGAGGCAGTAGGGATGACCAGGGATGTTTCTCTGTTTAGTAAGTCCTCCAGATCAGAGGCAGTAGGGATGACCAGGGATGTTCTCTGTTTAGTGAGTCCTCCAGATCAGAGGCAGTAGGGATGACCAGGGATGTTTTCTTGATAGGTGTGTCAATTGGACCAAGTACTTTGGGGTGTCAGGGGAAAATGTATGGAGTAAAAAGTACATTATTTTCTTTCGGAATGTAGTGAAGTAAAATCTAAATGGTAAAGTACAGATACCAAAATAACGACTTGCACTGCTAGAGCTGCCCCCGGTCAACTGTAAGTGCTGTTATTGTGAGGTGGGAAACGTCTAGGAGCAACAACGGCTCAAGCGCGAAGTTGGTAGGCCACATAATCACAACAGATCGGGGCCGCCAAGTGCTGAGTCGCTTAGCGCGTAAAAATAGTCTGTCCTCGGTTGCAACACTCACTACTGAGTTCCAAACTGCCTCTGGAAGCAACGTCCGCACAGTAGCTGTTCATCGGGAGCTTCATGAAATGGGTTTCCATGGTCGAGCAGCCGCACACAAGCCTACGATCACCATGCACAATGCCAAGCGTTGGCTGGAGTGGTGTAAAGCTCACCGCCATTGGACTCTAGAGTGAACGTGTTCTCTGGAGTGATGAATCACGCTTCACCATCTGGCAGTCTGACAAATCTGGGTTTGGCGGATGCCAGGAGAACACTACCTGCCCAAATGCATAGTGCCAACTGTAAAGTTTGGTGGAGGAGGAATAATGGTCTGGGGCTGTTTTTCATGGTTCGGTCTTGGCCCCTTAGTTCCAGTGAAGGGAATCATAACGCTACAGCATACAACGACATTCTAGAATATTCTGTGCTTCCAACTTTGTGGCAACAATTTGGAGAAGGACCTGTCCTTCTTTCAGCATGACAATGCCCCTGTGCACAAAGCGAGGTCCATACAGAAATGGTTTGTCGAGATCAGTGTGGAAACACTTGACTGGCCTGCACAGTGCCCTGACCTCAACCCCATCGAACGCCCAACCTCATTAATGCTCTTGTGGCTGAATGGAAGCAAGTCCCCTCAGCAATGTTCCATCATCTAGTGGAAAGCCTTCCCAGAATAGTGGAGGCTGTTATAGCAGCAAATGGGGGGGACCAACTCCATATTAATGCCTTCCCTGAAGAGTGGGAGGCTGTTATAGCAGCAAAGGGGGGGGACCAACTCCATATTAATGACTTCCCAGAAGAGTGGAGGCTGTTATAGCAGCAAAGGGGGGACCAACTACCCATATTAATGACCATGATTTTGGAATGACTTTTGGTCATGTAGTGTCTGAACACAGCCATACCAACACTAACCCAACCCTAACCCATACCTGACTAGACACATCCATAGACCAACCCATACCTGACTATACACAGCCATAACCAACCCATACCTGACTATAACAGCCATAACCAACCCATACCTGACTATAACAGCCATAACCAACCATACCTGACTATAACAGCCATAACCAACACATACCTGACTATACACAGCCATAACCACCCATACCTGACTATAACAGCCATAACCAACCCATACCTGACTATAACAGCCATAAACCGACCCTAACCC
>NW_021822473.1:5000-25840 GCF_901001165.1 Salmo trutta
GTGTGTCTACCAACTATTGTTTGGGAAGCTGTGTATCTTTTTTGCACTTTCACTACTTGCCAAACTTTGGAGGGATTATTTAAATGACCTGAAGTAGATTTAAGGCAGTGGTCTGCTTCGGCCAATACCTAACTCGTTAATTAAAACAAAGGCATAAATGACATAAACGTGAGCATTGCTGGTAAACAATGAAATCACCGATATGAAACGCAAAAAAAAACAAATAACAAGAGGTGCAAACTGATTGACGAAAAATGCCTGGAAATCGGACATATCCCTCCACACCTCCCACACTCGAAAGACAATACTATTGCACAATTGACATTACAATGGACATGATCTAACTCTCCAGTTAATTTAAATGATGCCGTGTAGTAAACAGACTCCTACCATAATTCACTCTACAATGAACAGGAGTAAATGTTTACGTCTCTCACTTTGCTGTCTTTCTGTTGGGCAGTAGCAGCCTACACAGTGGGTGTCTTACTCGTAAAGCCATTTCATTTAGTTGCATTTCCTCTTGCTTTCCTTTTTGGTGGCGACCAGTTTTGCAGATCATGAACGAAATCCCAAATTTCCTCATCCACCCTAGACATCCTCTCTCGCTCTCCCTTTCTCTCTTTCTCTCTCGCTCCCCTACTTGCTCTCTCTCGCTCTCTCTCGCTCTCTCTCTTCATCCCTTCCCTCTCTGGGTAGCTATAGGATGGCGTGAGATCGTTGCGTCTAAGCCCTTTGGCAGAACATTAGAGAGGCCAGTGCCATTTGATACCCCGGTAATCTTCCATTAAATCCCCTTGAGACTCAAACACAGCCGCCCTCAGCTCCGCAGGGAAACATTACTCCTCAGATGATCTTTAGAAAAACACGTTCCAACCAGGCACAGAGTGTGTGTGTGTGTGTGTGTGTGTGTGTGTGTGTGTGTGTGTGTGTCTGTCTCTGTGTGTGTGTGTGTGTGTGTTTGTGTGTGTGTGTGTGTGTTTGTCTGTGTGTGTGTGTGTGTGTTTGTCTGTGTGTGTGTGTGTGTGTGTGTGTGTGTTTGTGTGTGTGTGTGTTTGTCTATGTGTGTGTGTGTGTGTGTGTTTGTCTGTGTGTGTGTGTGTGTGTGTGTGTGTTTGTCTATGTGTGTGTGTGTGTGTGTGTTTGTCTGTGTGTGTGTGTGTGTGTGTGTGTGTTTGTCTGTGTGTGTGTGTGTGTGTGTGTGTGTGTGTGTGTTTGTCTGTGTGTGTGTGTGTGTGTGTGTGTGTGTGTGTGTGTGTGTGTGTGTGTGTGTGTGTGTGTGTGTGTGTGTGTGTGTGTGTGTGTGTGTGTGTGTGTGTGTGTGTGTGCTGAGAGTTTGTGACATGTACAAGTGCTGGAATTATTACGACTTAATGTCACCGCCCCGATGAGGTTGGTGGTGAATGTAAGCACCCCACTGTTACACACTAATGAGATTTAACAGAGCTGATGTGGTCACTGGACATGGTGAGGCCTGATTTATGCTGTGTGTGTGTGTGCAAAGATAATGCTTTGCTAAGTGTGCATGTGTGTTCGTGCGAGTGTGTTGGTGGGGTCGATATGTCACTGAATGGGGTTGGAATGGGTTTTGTGGTTGCCATTTGAGTTACTTAGGTTACGTTGTTGGTCAAATTATATGAATACATGACATTTTAATACATTTTCTGATTTTGCGTGTTTTCTTACAAATGTTCTTGCTACAATGTGTATAATGAGGTCATACGTGTGTGTACGTGTGTTTCTTACAGAAGTATAAGGAGTTTGAGCGAGCGGTGCGTGTAGAAGAGATAGATGGATTGAGGTTGGTGAAGAAGCTGGCTGAGAACATGGAGGAGATGTTCCACAAGAAGTCTGAAGCCATGAAGGTGAGTCAGTCAAGTCAATTCTGCACTACTGGAACAGAGGAAATGGAACAATTGTTAGAGAACACCAACTGAACACACTGGACCTGTTCAAACCAGTTTACACAGCCAGATCACCCGTGATACAAGTCAGTATTTGACGTCCATCCATGTCTGAGGACGTTGGGAGACCAGCCACTAGGGGCAATAGCGAGTGATGTTACCTTCAAGTAGGTTTTGGTTTTGCTAGGGCATTGTGGACAGGCATAAGCATCTGCCTCTGATTCTAAAGGTTGAAAGTTCAAATCCAGAAATAGAAAGTTGATTTATGATTGAAGCCTATCCCAAACCTTAACCATTCATAGTTAATGCCTAGCCTTAAGATTTCAGAGTTAATACCTAAACTTAACCTTAAACAGTTCGAAATTTGACGTTTGAGAAACGGATGAACGTCTAATTCTGGCGTGAGACTGTGAGAGCTAGTTGAGTTTACAACATACATCAGCATGTAACCACATCAGAGACCATACAGTATGGTGATTATGATGGATTGCATAGCTGTACTACGGTGTCTACCACTTTATGCTGACTCAATGAACTTTACCTTGTAAGAATGAACTCACTTCATTCTGCAACAACAAACACCTCTCTCTCTCTCTCTCTCTCTCTCTCTCTCTCCCTCCCTCTCTCGCTCTCTGTGTGGCTGAGAGCTATCTATCTATCTATCTATCTATCTATCTATCTATCTATCTATCTATCTATCTATCTATCTATCTATCTATCTATCTATCTATCTATCTATCTATCTATCTATCTATCTATCTGTCTGTCTGTCTGTCTGTCTGTCTGTCTGTCTGTCTGTCTGTCTGTCTGTCTGTCTGTCTGTCTGTCTGTCTGTCTGTCTGTCTGTCTGTCTGTCTGTCTGTCTGTCTGTCTGTCTGTCTGTCTGTCTGTCTGTCTGTCTGTCTGTCTGTCTGTCTGTCTGTCTGTCTGTCTGTCTGTCTGTCTGTCTGTCTATCTATGAATCCGTCCAGCCGTCCACCCATCCAGCCAGCCAACCATCCCTTGGTGTCTGTGTCACTCTATTGATCCTCTCTATCCCAACTATCTAAGAGGCCACTTTGGGACAGATTTAGGAGCTGTGTGTGTGTGTGTGTGTGTTTAATGGGGAGGGAGGGGTAGTAAAGGATGGATCCACGGCTCTCTGCTTTTATAGCTGCAGGTGATAGATCCTATCAGAGCTTACATGCTGCTGTTAACAGAAATTGGATTTCTATCTGAGTGTGTGTGTGTGTATATGTGTGTGTGTGTGTGTGTGTGTGTGTGTGTGTGTGTGTGTGTGTGTGTGTGTGTGTGTGTGTGTGTGTGTGTGTGTGTGTGTGTGTGTGTGTGTGTGTGTGTGTGTGTGTGTGTGTGTGTGTGTGTGTGTGTGTGTGTGTGTGTGTGCTTGTAGGTTTACATTAGTGGATTTGGTTATTTCAGCCACACCTGTTGCTGACAGGTCATGTAGTTTTGGTTATGTAGTTCAGCTAAACCTAGGGGTATGGCAGGACTTTTTGGGAAGTTGAAGCTCATTTACTGTATTTCTACACAATTTAAAAACACAAAAATTATATTTGGAGAACAGCAAAAACAAACAAAATGACCCCAGCCATTCATGATCATTAATGACCATTCCACAGACTTTTAAACCTGATATTGCAGTGATCATTAATGGCCATTCCACAGACTTTTAAACCTGATATTGCAGTGATCATTAATGGCCGTTCCACAGACTTTTAAACCTGATATTGCAGTGATCATTAATGGCCGTTCCACAGACTTTTAAACCTGATATTGCAGTGATCATTAATGGCCGTTCCACAGACATTTAAACCTGATATTGCAGTGATCATTAATGGCCGTTCCACAGACTTTTAAACCTGATATTGCAGTGATCATTAATGGCCGTTCCACAGACTTTTAAACCTGATATTGCAGTGATCATTAATGGCCGTTCCACAGACTTTTAAACCTGATATTGCAGTGATCATTAATGGCCGTTCCACAGACTTTTAAACCTGATATTGCAGTGATCATTAATGGCCGTTCCACAGACTTTTAAACCTGATATTGCAGTGATCATTAATGGCCGTTCCACAGACTTTTAAACCTGATATTGCAGTGATCATTAATGGCCGTTCCACAGACTTTTAAACCTGATATTGCAGTGATCATTAATGGCCGTTCCACAGACTTTTAAAGCTGATATTGCAGTGATCATTAATGGCCGTTCCACAGACTTTTAAACCTGATATTGCAGTGATCATTAATGGCCGTTCCACAGACTTTTAAACCTGATATCGCAGTGATCATTAATGGCCGTTCCACAGACTTTTAAACCTGATATTGCAGTGATCATTAATGGTCATTCCACAGACTTTTAAACCTGATATTGCAGTGATCATTAATGGCCGTTCCACAGACTTTTAAACCTGATATTGCAGTGATCATTAATGGCCGTTCCACAGACTTTTAAACCTGATATTGCAGTGATCATTAATGGTCATTCCACAGACTTTTAAACCTGATATTGCAGTGATCATTAATGGCCGTTCCACAGACTTTTAAACCTGATATTGCAGTGATCATTAATGGCCGTTCCACAGACTTTTAAACCTGATATTGCAGCCATTGATGATCACCACAATATCAGTTTTAAAGGTCTGTGGAACCACGTGTACAATGTCAACCACTACTCAACCTCATCATAAATTGACTGATTTACTTGTGGAACGGCACATACAGTGCAACTGTCACGTCCTGACCAGTAAAAGAGGTTGTTTGTTATTGTAGTGTAGTCAGGGCGTGGCAGGGGGTGTTTGTTATTGTAGTGTAGTCAGGGCGTGGCAGGGGGTGTTTGTTATTGTAGTGTAGTCAGGGCGTGGCAGGGGGTGTTTGTTTAGTGTGTTTCGGGGTTTTCGTCTTTTGTTTTGTGTAAGTGTTTTGGTTTGTTTTTTCCTTCAATAAAAGAAGATGATTCATATACCCGCTGCGTTTTGGTCCACTACCTACAACGACGCTTATGACAGCAACGTGAAATAGATGCTTAATACACAGTATCAAGTCACAACAAGGCCAATTTCAAATGCTTACATCAATGTGAAAGTAACTGGAGCAAAAAACAGCTGACCCGAATGCAATCTGCCAAAGAAATCCTACACATGCATTTCAAAGGACTTACTTAGGCATGTAATCTACAAGGACATATTAAGACATACAAAATCAACCAAAGAATGACAAAAATCACAAAATACAAAAGGAAACTCTACACATTTACAGTTTTTCTCAGTCGCTTTGGTGCATTTTTCACATCATCCCTAACATGTGCAAAATAATAAGTGCATTTCTCAGAACAATTTGTACAAACTGCAATATACAATAGATGTGTTTCTAAAGCTAGTCAGTCACTAAAAATCCTTAGTACATCTCTCAAAAGTAAATATTCATGCCAATGATCATGTCAGTGTCATCAGAATGATAAGTCATTGAGTCATTGTTCACGAACAAGGTCATCAAAATGTTTAGGCATGTTGTCAATGGAACTGTGTACTTTGACAGTATTACCCGATGTAAACTTAGGCTACAGTTTGGATGACAGTTACTGTATTGAAAATGCACAAGGCTGCACTTCTATGGCATATATCAATTTCAACAGTACTATTTACATATTACTGTATGTGGGTTATTGATTGAAAGAGACTGGACAACCCAAGGGGCACAAAGTAAAAAAAAATTTGAAAGAAACACAGGAAACCACCCCTAAGGCACAACTTTGCCCGCAGCACTGTTCTAGTGCTGTCTCTACACATCCAGACGTTCCTGTCTGTCGGCCCACATATTCTCATCCACATCACCGGATATTTTCCCTTCCAATGCAACGTGGAAAGAATCTTTTGGAATGCCTTATCCATCCTCTGCAGGCGTCTACTGTGATGTCCTCACATGCTGCATCCATTGCAGCCAGCAGGGTCATCTGTGTGTGTGGCTGACGATCGTACACCTTCCACCTCCATGCTGAAAAGAACTCCTCAATTGGGTTAAGGAATGGTGAATAAGGTGGGAGGAATTCTATGAGCATCCTCGGGTGGGTCACAAACCATTGCCTTATGATGTTTGATCGATGGAAACTCACATTATCACAAATGACCACATACTTTGGCAAATCCCCTCTAAACAGACCCCTCTCATCATCAGGGATGAGAGCCCTGTAGAGAGTCTGTAAAAAGTTGAGTAGATGCTGGGTGTTGTATGGCCCTATAAGGGGGATATGGGTTAGGACACCATGCTCTGAAATAGCAGCACACATGGTGATATTTCCTCCCCGCTGGCCTGGCAAATCCACAGTAGCTCTGTGACCGATGATATTCCCACCCCGCCTTCTGCATTTGGTCAGGTTGAAGCCAGCCTCATCCACGTATACAAAGTTGTGAGAGGGTTCACTTGATTCCAACTCCATTATACGCTATATCCCAGAACACACAGTTGAATTTGTTTTGGTAAGGAAGAGTGACATAAAATGTACATATATTGCATGTTCCTTCCACAGCAATGGAAATGTGTGCAGTTTATGCTTACTGTACTATGTATCACTAAAAATTTTTGCTGTAAAGTAGTTACATAGATATATGTTTTACCTGTACATACTGGTACCGTAGCTCCTTAACTCTGTCCTCATTCCTTTGGAATGGTACACGGTACAGCTGTTTCATACTCATCTGGTTTCTATGCAGCACCCTGTCGATGGTTGAGATGCTAACCGTATGGATGTTTTCAAAGACATCGTTGTCTTCTATAATGGTCCTTTGTATTTCCCTGAGTCTCATGGCATTGTTTGCTCGGACCATGGTGCAAATAGCCTCCTCCTGTTGAGGTGTGAAAAGGCGTCCTCTGCCACCGGTTTGAGGTAATCTTGCAGTCCTATGTGGGGAAAAATGCAGTGATGCATCGCACACTTTCACATAGACAAAAACTATGCGAACACACATTTTACTGTAAAACATACAGGTGGGTGCATGTAAGGTGCAGTATGTATCTGTATAGAGTATATTTCTGTATGCTGTGAAATACAAGTGGACTACTGTAATATGAAGCATTGTAGGAAGTATACAGTATACTGCTTATATACAGTAACTGTGCACTGTACATTGGTGGACATACCTGTTCACTCTTCGAAACGTTTGAACTATTGAGGACACGGTTGATTTCCCAATATTTGGCTGCACCCTTCGACCCGCCTCAGCCATTGTAAGGCCATGATTGACAACATGGTCTACAATAGTGGCCCTTATGTCATCAGATATGCGCCCATGTCCTCTTCTGCCTCTTCCTCTGTTTTGCCTTCCACCACGCATCCTTGCTCCTCTTCTTCCTCTTCTTGGCTGTTGACCCTGTTCGTTTCCTGGTCCATCCATTATTGGAAAATTGCAACTCTGTGTTGTGGTCTGTCTAAATATGCTTGCCAATTGATTCTTCATGAGATGCACCTTTGAGCAATTTAGACAACTGGTTGATTGTTGGTTGAACTAACACTTTACATTCCTTCATGAGTGAGGGTCAATTTCACCTGCACCATTCATCAATTCATGTTTTTGTACAAAAGGTCTAATAGAAATGTGTAAAACTATGCTTGACAGTTTATGACAAATAGTTAAACAATTTTGCATGTAATGGCTATTGCAAGGAACTAATGCCTAGATGTTTTGAGGGGTAAGACTATTCAACAGAGAACCATCTACTATATTTTGATCAACATGACATGAGCAATTGAAAATGTGGAAAAAAGCTGACAATTGTACATTATCAATTGCAAAATGTACAAAAGCAAAGGAATAAGAAATTGCTTTAATGATGTGCACAAGTGACTAGATGATTTGGAATTTGTACAAGTAGTATCAAGAATGGCACTTTTGATCTAAGAAATGCACCAAAGCGACTGAGAAAAACCGTAAACCATGTCCATGATTATGCACCGCTGAATGGACAGCGCCTCGGTACAGGTAGTCATAGTTCCGTGGTGTGGTGCTGAATGGACAGCGCCTCAGTACAGGTAGTCATTGTTCTGTGGTGTGGTGCTGAATGGACAGCGCCTCAGTACAGGTAGTCATAGTTCTGTGGTGTGGTGCTGAATGGACAGCGCCTCAGTACAGGTAGTCATTGTTCCGTGGCATAGTGCTGAATGGACAACGCCTCGGTACAGGTAGTCATAGTTCTGTGTTGTGGTACTGAATGGACAGCGCCTCGGTACAGGTAGTTATAGTTCTGTGGCATAGTGCTGAATGGACAGCGCCTCGGTACAGGTAGTCATAGTTCCGTGGTGTGGCCCTGAATGGACAGCGCCGCGGTACAGGTTGTCATAGTTCCATGGTGTGGTGCTGAATGGACAGCGCCTCGGTACAGGTAGTCATAGTTCCGTGGTGTGGTGCTGAATGGACAGCGTCTCGGTACAGGTAGTCATAGTTCTGTGGTGTGGTTCTGAATGGACAGCGCCTCGGTACAGGTAATCATAGTTCCGTGGTGTGGTGCTGAATGGACAGCGCCTCGGTACAGGTAGTCATAGTTCCGTGGTGTGGTTCTGAATGGACAGCGCCTCGGTACAGGTAGTCATAGTTCTGTGGCATAGTGCTGAATGGACAGCGCCTCAGTACAGGTAGTCATAGTTCTGTGGCATAGTGCTGAATGGACATCGCCTCGGTACAGGTAGTCATAGTTCTGTGGCATAGTGCTGAATGGACAGCGCCTCAGTACAGGTAGTCATAGTTCTGTGGCATAGTGCTGAATGGACAGCGCCTCGGTACAGGTAGTCATAGTTCCGTGGTGTGGTTCTGAATGGACAGCGCCTCAGTACAGGTAGTCATAGTTCTGTGGCATAGTGCTGAATGGACAGCGCCTCGGTAAAGGTAGTCATAGTTCCGTGGTGTGGTTCTGAATGGACAGCGCCTCAGTACAGGTAGTCATAGTTCTGTGGCATAGTGCTGAATGGACATCGCCTCGGTACAGGCAGTCATTGTTCCGTGGCATAGTGCTGAATGGACAGCGCCTCGGTACAGGTAGTCATAGTTCCATGGTGTGGTGCTGAATGAACAGCGCCTCGGTACAGGTAGTCATAGTTCCGCGGTGGGTTCTGAATGGACAGCGCCTCGCTACAGGTAGTCATAGTTCTGTGTTGTGGTACTGAATGGACAGCGCCTCGGTACAGGTAGTTATAGTTCCGTGGCATAGTGCTGAATGGACAGCGCCTCGGTACAGGTAGTCATAGTTCCGTGGCATAGTGCTGAATGGACAGCGCCTCGGTAGAGGTACTTAAAGTTCCGTGGCATAGTGCTGAATGGACAGCGCCTCGGTACAGGTAGTCATTGTTCCGTGGCATAGTGCTGAATGGACAGCGCCTCGGTACAGGTAGTTATAGTTCCGTGGCATAGTGCTGAATGGACAGCGCCTCGGTACAGGTAGTTATAGTTCCGTGGCACGTAACTTCCGGTCCGGAGCGAGCAGTCGCACTTCGCTTCGCTCCACAGGTAAAATTACACTTCTTTGCATTACAACGGTTTGGTTTGTTTGATCTGAGCAATTTTTCTTAGCTATCAAAGATAATTGTGTAGTTTAGAGTAATTAGAGTAATTATCGAGGCTAGCTATTTTTTCGTCCTCCTAACGTAGTCAACACTGCTAGGTGCTAGCTAGTCAACACTGCTAGCTAGCCAACCTCTACCGACTAGCAGCACTGTAGAAACTATTACATTACAACGGAACGACTTGATTAGTGTAGTGTTAGTGTTAGTTAGCTAGCTACATAGTTGTCTTTGCTGTCTTTGTATCTAAGATAATTGTGTAGTTTAGAGTAATTATCGAGGTTAGCTAGCCAGCCGCGACGCGACGCCTTTTCCAGACTCCAGACTTAGTCATCACACCGAGTCATCAAACCCACTGCTAGCTAGTGGGTTTGCTAGCTAGCCAACCGTTACCGACTAGCAGCGCTGTAGATACTAATACATTACAACGGAACGATTTGACTAGTGCAGTGTTAGCTAGCTAGCTACATAGTTGTCTTTGTCATAGCTTGATAATTGTGTTGTTTAGTAATTATCGAGGTTAGCTAGCCAGCTATTTCCGTCCCCCGCGACGCCATTGTTCCATACCTAGCCAACTATTACCGACGAGCAGCATTGTAGAAACTAAATACATTACAAAGGAACGTCTTGATTAGTGTTATGTTAGCTAGCTACAAAGTTGCTTTTGTATAATAGCCAACCTCTACCGACTAGCAGCACTGTAGAAACTATTACATTACAACGGAACGACTTGATTAGTGTAGTGTTAGTGTTAGTTAGCTAGCATTTTCGTCATTTTAGTCAATAAGATTTTCGCAACGTAAGCTTAACTTTCTGAACATTCGAGACGTGTAGTCCACTTGTCATTCCAATCTCCTTTGCATTAGCGTAGCCTCTTCTGTAGCTTGTCAACTATGTGTCTGTCTATCCCTGTTCTCTCCCCTCTGCACAGGCCATACAAACGCTCCACACCGCGTGGCCGCTGCCACTCTAACCTGGTGGTCCCAGCGCGCACGACCCACGTGGAGTTCCAGGTCTCCGGCAGCCTCTGGAACTGCCGATCTGCGGCCAACAAGGCTGAGTTCATCTCAGCCTATGCTACCCTCCAGTCCCTAGACTTCCTGGCGCTGACGGAAACATGGATTACCACAGATAACACTGCTACTCCTACTGCTCTCTCCTCGTCTGCCAACGTGTTCTCGCATACCCCTAGAGCATCGAGCCAGCGGGGTGGTGGCACTGGAATCCTCATCTCTCCCAAGTGGACATTCTCTCTTTCTCCCCTGACCCATCTGTCTATCTCCTCATTTGAATTCCATGCTGTCACAGTTACCAGCCCTTTCAAGCTTAACATCCTTATCATTTATCGCCCTCCAGGTTCCCTTGGAGAGTTCATCAATGAGCTTGACGCCTTGATAAGTTCCTTTCCTGAGGATGGCTCACCTCTCACAGTTCTGGGTGACTTTAACCTCCCCACGTCTACCTTTGACTCATTCCTCTCTGCCTCCTTCTTTCCACTCCTCTCCTCTTTTGACCTCACCCTCTCACCTTCCCCCCTACTCACAAGGCAGGCAATACGCTTGACCTAATCTTTACTAGATGCTGTTCTTCCACTAATCTCATTGCAACTCCCCTCCAAGTCTCCAACCACTACCATGTATCCTTTTCCCTCTCGCTCTCATCCAACACTTCTCACTCTGCCCCTACTCGGATGGTATTGCGCCGTCCCAACCTTCGCTCTCTCTCTCCCGCTACTCTCTCCTCTTCCATCCTATCATCTCTTCCCTCTGCTCAAACCTTCTCCAACCTATCTCCTGATTCTGCCTCCTCAACCCTCCTCTCCTCCCTTTCTGCATCCTTTGATTTTCTCTGTCCCCTATCCTCCAGGCCGGCTCGGTCCTCTCCTCCTGCTCCGTGGCTCGACGACTCACTGCGAGCTCACAGAACAGGGCTCCGGGCAGCCGAGCGGAAATGGCGGAAAACTCGCCTCCCTGAGGACCTGTCATCCTTTCACTCCCTCCTCTCTACATTTTCCTCTTCTGTCTCTGCTGCTAAAGCCACTTTCTACCACTCTAAATTCCAATCATCTGCCTCTAACCCTAGGAAGCTCTTTGCTACCTTCTCCTCCCTCCTGAATCCTCCTCCCCCTCCCCCCCTCCTCCCTCTCTGCGGATGACTTCGTCAACCATTTTGAAAAGAAGGTTGATGACATCCAATCCTCGTTTGCTAAGTCAAACGACACCGCTGGTCCTGCTCACACTGCCCTACCCTGTGCTTTGACCTCTTTCTCCCCTCTCTCTCCAGATGAAATCTCGCGTCTTGTGACGGCCGGCCGCCCAACAACCTGCCCACTTGACCCTATCCCCTCCTCTCTTCTCCAGACCATTTCCGGAGACCTTCTCCCCTACCTCACCTCGCTCATCAACTCATCCTTGACCGCTGGCTACGTCCCTTCTGTCTTCAAGAGAGCGAGAGTTGCACTCCTTCTGAAAAAACCTACACTCGATCCCTCCGATGTCAACAACTACAGACCAGTATCCCTTCTTTCTTTTCTCTCCAAAACTCTTGAACGTGCCGTCCTTGGCCAGCTCTCCTGCTATCTCTCTCAGAATGACCTTCTTGATCCTAATCAGTCAGGTTTCAAGACTGGGCATTCAACTGAGACTGCTCTTCTCTGTGTCACGGAGGCTCTCTGCACTGCTAAAGCTAACTCTCTCTCCTCTGCTCTCATCCTTCTAGACCTATCTGCTGCCTTTGATACTGTGAACCATCAGATCCTCCTCTCCACCCTCTCCGAGCTGGGCATCTCCGGCGCGGCCCACGCTTGGATTGCGTCCTACCTGACAGGTCGCTCCTACCAGGTGGCGTGGCGAGAATCTGTCTCCGCACCACGTGCTCTCACCACTGGTGTCCCCCAGGGCTCTGTTCTAGGCCCTCTCCTATTCTCACTATACACCAAGTCACTTTGCTCTGTCATATTCTCACATGGTCTCTCCTATCATTGCTATGCAGACGACACACAATTAATCTTCTCCTTTCCCCCTTCTGATAACCAGGTGGCGAATCGCATCTCTGCATGTCTGGCAGACATATCAGTGTGGATGACGGATCACCACCTCAAGTTGAACCTCGGCAAGACGGAGCTAATCTTCCTCCCGGGGAAGGACTGCCCGTTCCATGATCTCACCATCACGGTTGACAACTCCCTTGTGTCCTCCTCCCAGATTGCTAAGAACCTTGGCGTGACCCTGGACAACACCCTGTCGTTCTCCACTAACATCAAGGCGGTGACCCGATCCTGTAGGTTCATGCTCTACAAAATTCGCAGAGTACGACCCTGCCTCACACAGGAAGCGGCGCAGGTCCTAGTCCAGGCACTTGTCATCTCCCGTCTGGATTACTGCAACTCGCTGTTGGCTGGGCTCCCTGCCTGTGCCATTAAACCCTACAACTCATCCAGAACGCCGCAGCCCGTCTGGTGTTCAACCTTCCCAAGTTCTCTCATGTCACCCCGCTCCTCCACTCTCTCCACTGGCTTCCAGTTGAAGCTCGCATCCGCTACAAGTCCATGGTGCTTGCCTACGGAGCTGTGAGGGGAACGGCACCTCTGTACCTTCAGGCTCTGATGAGGCCCGACACCCAAACAAGGGCACTGCGTTCATCCACCTCTGGCCTGCTCGCCTCCCTACCTCTGAGGAAGCACAGTTCCAGGTCAGCCCAGTCAAAACTGTTCGCTGCTCTGGCACCCCAATGGTGGAACAAGCTCCCTCACGACGCCAGGACAGCGGAGTCTATCACCACCTTCCGGAGACACCTGAAACCCCACCTCTTTAAGGAATACCTGGGATAGGATAAAGTAATCCTTCTAACCCCCCCCCTAAAAGATTTAGATGCACTATTGTAAAGTGGTTGTTCCACTGGATATCATAAGGTGAATGCACCAATTTGTAAGTCGCTCTGGATAAGAGCGTCTGCTAAATGACATAAATGTAAATGTAAATCTAAATGCATAGTGCTGAATGGACAGCGCCTCGGTACAGGTAGTCATAGTTCCGTGGTGTGGTTCTGAATGGACAGCTCCTCAGTACAGGTAGTTATAGTTCCGTGGCATAGTGCTGAATGGACAGCGCCTCGGTGCAGGTAGTCATTGTTCCGTGGTGTGGTTCTGAATAGACAGCTCCTCAGTACAGGTATTTATAGTTCTGTGGCATAGTGCTGAATGGAAAGCGCCTCGGTACTGGTAGTCATAGTTCCGTGGTGTGGCACTGAATGGACAGCGCCTCGGTACAGGTAGTCATAGTTCCGTGGTGTGGTGCTGAATGGACAGCGCCTCGGTACAGGTAGTCATAGTTCCGTAGTGTGGTTCTGAATGGACAGCGCCTCGGTACAGGTAGTTATAGTTCCGTGGCATAGTGCTGAATGGACAGCGCCTCAGTACAGGTAGTCATTGTTCCGGGGCATAGTGCTGAGTGGACAGCGCCTCGGTACAGGCAGTCATAGTTCCGTGGTGTGGTGCTGAATGGACAGCGCCTCGGTACAGGTAGTCATAGTTCCATGGTGTGGTGCTGAATGGACAGCGCCTTGGTACAGGTAGTCATAGTTCCGTGGTGTGGTTCTGAATGGACAGCGCCTCGGTACAGGTAGTCATAGTTCCGTGGTGTGGTGCAGAATGGACAGCGCCTCAGTACAGGTAGTCATTGTTCAGTGGCATAGTGCTGAATGGACAGCGCCTCGGTACAGGTAGTCATAGTTCAGTGGCATAGTGCTGAATGGACAGCGCCTCGGTACAGGTAGTCATAGTTCAGTGGCATAGTGCTGAATGGACAGCGCCTCGGTACAGGTAGTCATAGTTCCGTGGTGTGGTTCTGAATGGGCAGCGCCTCGGTACAGGTAGTCATAGTTCCGTGGTGTGGTTCTGAATGGGCAGCGCCTCAGTACAGGTAGTCATAGTTCCGTGGTGTGGTGCTGAATGGACAGCGCCTCGGTACAGGTAGTCATAGTTCCGTAGTGTGGTTCTGAATGGACAGCGCCTCGGTACAGGTAATCATAGTTCCGTATTGTGGTTCTGAATGGACAGCGCCTCGGTACAGGTAATCATAGTTCCGTGGTGTGGTACTGAATGGACAGCGCCTCGGTACAGGTAGTCATAGTTCCGTGGTGTGGTTCTGAATGGACAGTGCCTCGGTACAGGTAGTCAAAGTTCAGTGTTGTTGTACTGAAACGACAGCGCCTCGGTACAGGTAGTCATAGTTCTGTGTTGTGGTGCTGAATGGACAGCGCCTCGGTACAGGTAGTCATAGTTCCGTGGCACAGTGCTGAATGGACAGCGCCTAGGTACAGGTAGTCATAGTTCCGTGGCATAGTGCTGAATGGACAGCGCCTCGGTACAGGTAGGCATAGTTCCGTGGCATAGTGCTGAATGGACAGCGCCTCGGTACAGGTAGGCATAGTTCCGTGGCGTGGTACTGAATGGACAGCGCCTCGGTACAGGTAGTCATAGTACCGTGGTGTGGTTCTGAATGGAGAGCTCCTCAGTACAGGTAGTTATAGTTCCGTGGCATAGTGCTGAATGGACAGCGCCTCGGTACAGGTAGTCATAGTTCCGTGGTGTGGTTCTGAATGGACAGCTTCTCAGTACAGGTATTTATAGTTCCGTGGCATAGTGCTGAATGGAAAGCGCCTCGGTACAGGTAGTCATAGTTCCGTGGTGTGGCACTGAATGGACAGCGCCTCAGTACAGGTAGTCATAGTTCCGTGGTGTGGTGCTGAATGGACAGCGCCTCGGTACAGGTAGTCATAGTTCCGTAGTGTGGTTCTGAATGGACAGCGCCTCGGTACAGGTAGTTATAGTTCCGTGGTATAGTGCTGAATGGACAGCGCCTCGGTACAGGTAGTCATTGTTCCGTGGCATAGTGCTGAGTGGACAGCGCCTCGGTACAGGCAGTCATAGTTCCGTGGTGTGGTGCTGAATGGACAGCACCTCGGTACAGGTAGTCATAGTTCCGTGGTGTGGTGCTGAATGGACAGCGCCTCGGTACAGGTAGTCATAGTTCCGTGGTGTGGTACTGAATGGACAGCGCCTCGGTACAGGTAGTCATAGTTCCGTGGTGTGGTACTGAATGGACAGCGCCTCGGTACAGGTAGTTATAGTTCCGTGGCGTGGTGCTGAATGGACAGCAACTCGGTACAGGTAGTCATAGTTCCGTGGTGTGGTGCTGAATGGACAGTGCCTCGGTACAGGTAGTCATGGTTCCGTGGCATAGTGCTGAATGGACAGCACCTCGGTACAGGTAGTCATAGTTCCGTGGTGTGGTCATGAATGGGCAGCGCCTCGGTACAGGTAGTCATAGTTCCGTGGTGTGGTGCTGAATGGACAGCGCCTCGGTACAGGTAGTCATAGTTCCGTAATGTGGTTCTGAATGGACAGCGCCTCGGTACAGGTAGTTATAGTTCCGTGGTATAGTGCTGAATGGACAGCGCCTCGGTACAGGTAGTCATTGTTCCGTGGCATATTGCTGAGTGGACAGCGCCTCGGTACAGGCAGTCATAGTTCCGTGGTGTGGTGCTGAATGGACAGCGCCTCGGTACAGGTAGTCATAGTTCCATGGTGTGGTGCTGAATGGACAGCGCCTCGGTACAGGTAGTCATAGTTCCATAGTGTGGTTCTGAATGGACAGCGCCTAGGTACAGGTAGTCATAGTTCCGTGGTGTGGTGCTGAATGGACAGCGCCTCGGTACAGGTAGTTATAGTTCCGTGGCGTGGTGCTGAATGGACAGCAACTCGGTACAGGTAGTCATAGTTCCGTGGTGTGGTGCTGAATGGACAGTGCCTCGGTACAGGTAGTCATGGTTCCGTGGCATAGTGCTGAATGGACAGCACCTCGGTACAGGTAGTCATAGTTCCGTTGTGTGGTGCTGAATAGACAGCGCCTCAGTACAGGTAGTCATAGTTCCGTGGCATAGTGCTGAATGGACAGCGTCTCGGTACAGGTAGTCATAGTTCCGTGGTATGGTGCTGAATGGACAGCACCTCGGTACAGGTAGTCATAGTTCCGTGGTGTGGTACTGAATGGACAGCGCCTCAGTACAGGAAGTCATAGTTCCGTGGCGTGGTGCTGAATGGACAGCGCCTTGGTACAGGTAGTCATAGTTCCGTGGTGTGGTCATGAATGGGCAGCGCCTCAGTACAGGTAGTCATTGTTCCGTGGCATAGTGCTGAATGGACAACGCCTCGGTACAGGTAGTCATAGTTCTGTGTTGTGGTACTGAATGGACAGCGCCTCGGTACAGGTAGTCATAGTTCCGTGGTGTGGCCCTGAATGGACAGCGCCGCGGTACAGGTTGTCATAGTTCCATGGTGTGCTGCTGAATGGACAGCGCCTCGGTACAGGTAGTCATAGTTCCGTGGTGTGGTGCTGAATGGACAGCGTCTCGGTACAGGTAGTCATAGTTCTGTGGTGTGGTTCTGAATGGACAGCGCCTCGGTACAGGTAATCATAGTTCCGTGGTGTGGTGCTGAATGGACAGCGCCTCGGTACAGGTAGTCATAGTTCCGTGGTGTGGTTCTGAATGGACAGCGCCTCGGTACAGGTAGTCATAGTTCTGTGGCATAGTGCTGAATGGACAGCGCCTCAGTACAGGTAGTCATAGTTCTGTGGCATAGTGCTGAATGGACATCGCCTCGGTACAGGTAGTCATAGTTCTGTGGCATAGTGCTGAATGGACAGCGCCTCAGTACAGGTAGTCATAGTTCTGTGGCATAGTGCTGAATGAACAGCGCCTCGGTACAGGTAGTCATAGTTCCGTGGTGTGGTTCTGAATGGACAGCGCCTCAGTACAGGTAGTCATAGTTCTGTGGCATAGTGCTGAATGGACAGCGCCTCGGTAAAGGTAGTCATAGTTCCGTGGTGTGGTTCTGAATGGACAGCGCCTCAGTACAGGTAGTCATAGTTCTGTGGCATAGTGCTGAATGGACATCGCCTCGGTACAGGCAGTCATTGTTCCGTGGCATAGTGCTGAATGGACAGCGCCTCGGTACAGGTAGTCATAGTTCCATGGTGTGGTGCTGAATGAACAGCGCCTCGGTACAGGTAGTCATAGTTCCGCGGTGGGTTCTGAATGGACAGCGCCTCGCTACAGGTAGTCATAGTTCTGTGTTGTGGTACTGAATGGACAGCGCCTCGGTACAGGTAGTTATAGTTCCGTGGCATAGTGCTGAATGGACAGCGCCTCGGTAGAGGTACTTAAAGTTCCGTGGCATAGTGCTGAATGGACAGCGCCTCGGTACAGGTAGTCATAGTTCCGTGGCATAGTGCTGAATGGACAGCGCCTCGGTAGAGGTACTTAAAGTTCCGTGGCATAGTGCTGAATGGACAGCGCCTCGGTAGAGGTACTTAAAGTTCCGTGGCATAGTGCTGAATGGACAGCGCCTCGGTACAGGTAGTCATTGTTCCGTGGCATAGTGCTGAATGGACAGCGCCTCGGTACAGGTAGTCATAGTTCCGTGGTGTGGTTCTGAATGGACAGCTCCTCAGTACAGGTATTTATAGTTCCGTGGCATAGTGCTGAATGGAAAGCGCCTCGGTACAGGTAGTCATAGTTCCGTGGTGTGGCACTGAATGGACAGCGCCTCGGTACAGGTAGTCATAGTTCCGTGGTGTGGTGCTGAATCGACAGCGCCTCGGTACAGGTAGTCATAGTTCCGTAGTGTGGTTCTGAATGGACAGCGCCTCGGTACAGGTAGTTATAGTTCCGTGGTATAGTGCTGAATGGACAGCGCCTCGGTACAGGTAGTCATTGTTCCGTGGCATAGTGCTGAGTGGACAGCGCCTCGGTACAGGCAGTCATAGTTCCGTGGTGTGGTGCTGAATGGACAGCACCTCGGTACAGGTAGTCATAGTTCCGTGGTGTGGTGCTGAATGGACAGCGCCTCGGTACAGGTAGTCATAGTTCCGTGGTGTGGTACTGAATGGACAGCGCCTCGGTACAGGTAGTCATAGTTCCGTGGTGTGGTACTGAATGGACAGCGCCTCGGTACAGGTAGTTATAGTTCCGTGGCGTGGTGCTGAATGGACAGCAACTCGGTACAGGTAGTCATAGTTCCGTGGTGTGGTGCTGAATGGACAGTGCCTCGGTACAGGTAGTCATGGTTCCGTGGCATAGTGCTGAATGGACAGCACCTCGGTACAGGTAGTCATAGTTCCGTGGTGTGGTCATGAATGGGCAGCGCCTCGGTACAGGTAGTCATAGTTCCGTGGTGTGGTGCTGAATGGACAGCGCCTCGGTACAGGTAGTCATAGTTCCGTAATGTGGTTCTGAATGGACAGCGCCTCGGTACAGGTAGTTATAGTTCCGTGGTATAGTGCTGAATGGACAGCGCCTCGGTACAGGTAGTCATTGTTCCGTGGCATAGTGCTGAGTGGACAGCGCCTCGGTACAGGCAGTCATAGTTCCGTGGTGTGGTGCTGAATGGACAGCGCCTCGGTACAGGTAGTCATAGTTCCATGGTGTGGTGCTGAATGGACAGCGCCTCGGTACAGGTAGTCATAGTTCCATAGTGTGGTTCTGAATGGACAGCGCCTCGGTACAGGTAGTCATAGTTCCGTGGTGTGGTGCTGAATGGACAGCGCCTCGGTACAGGTAGTTATAGTTCCGTGGCGTGGTGCTGAATGGACAGCAACTCGGTACAGGTAGTCATAGTTCCGTGGTGTGGTGCTGAATGGACAGTGCCTCGGTACAGGTAGTCATGGTTCCGTGGCATAGTGCTGAATGGACAGCACCTCGGTACAGGTAGTCATAGTTCCGTTGTGTGGTGCTGAATAGACAGCGCCTCAGTACAGGTAGTCATAGTTCCGTGGCATAGTGCTGAATGGACAGCGTCTCGGTACAGGTAGTCATAGTTCCGTGGTATGGTGCTGAATGGACAGCACCTCGGTACAGGTAGTCATAGTTCCGTGGTGTGGTACTAAATGGACAGCGCCTCAGTACAGGAAGTCATAGTTCCGTGGCGTGGTGCTGAATGGACAGCGCCTTGGTACAGGTAGTCATAGTTCCGTGGTGTGGTCATGAATGGGCAGCGCCTCAGTACAGGTAGTCATTGTTCCGTGGCATAGTGATGAATGGACAGCGCCTCGGTACAGGTAGTTATAGTTCCGTGGCATAGTGCTGAATGGACAGCGACTCGGTACAGGTAGTCATAGTTCAGTGGCATAGTGCTGAATGGACAGCGCCTCGGTACAGGTAGTCATAGTTCAGTGGCATATTACTGAATGGACAGCGCCTCGGTACGGGTAGTCATAGTTCCGTGGCATAGTGCTGAATGGACAGCGCCTCGGTACAGGTAGTCATAGTTCCGTGGTGTGGTTCTGAATGGGCAGCGCCTCGGTACAGGTAGTCATAGTTCCGTGGTGTGGTTCTGAATGGGCAGCGCCTCAGTACAGGTAGTCATAGTTCCGTGGTGTGGTGCTGAATGGACAGCGCCTCGGTACAGGTAGTCATAGTTCCGTAGTGTGGTTCTGAATGGACAGCGCCTCGGTACAGGTAATCATAGTTCCGTGGTGTGGTAATGAATGGACAGCGCCTCGGTACAGGTAGTCATAGTTCCGTGGTGTGGTTCTGAATGGACAGTGCCTCGGTACAGGTAGTCATAGTTCTGTGTTGTTGTACTGAATGGACAGCGCCTCGGTACAGGTAGTCATAGTTCCATAGTGTGGTTCTGAATGGACAGCGCCTCGGTACAGGTAGTCATAGTTCCGTGGTGTGGTGCTGAATGGACAGCGCCTCGGTACAGGTAGTTATAGTTCCGTGGCGTGGTGCTGAATGGACAGCAACTTGGTACAGGTAGTCATAGTTCCGTGGTGTGGTGCTGAATGGACAGTGCCTCGGTACAGGTAGTCATGGTTCCGTGGCATAGTGCTGAATGGACAGCACCTCGGTACAGGTAGTCATAGTTCCGTTGTGTGGTGCTGAATAGACAGCGCCTCAGTACAGGTAGTCATAGTTCCGTGGCATAGTGCTGAATGGACAGCGTCTCGGTACAGGTAGTCATAGTTCCGTGGTATGGTGCTGAATGGACAGCACCTCGGTACAGGTAGTCATAGTTCCGTGGTGTGGTCATGAATGGGCAGCGCCTCAGTACAGGTAGTCATTGTTCCGTGGCATAGTGCTGAATGGACAGCGCCTCGGTACAGGTAGTTATAGTTCCGTGGCATAGTGCTGATATGGACAGCGACTCCGGTAAAGGTAGTCATTCGTCAGTGGCATCGTGCTGAATGGACAAGCGCCTCCGGTACAGGTAGGTCATAGTTCAGTGGCCATAGGACTGAATGGACAGCGCCTCGGTACGGGTAGTCATAGTTTCCGTGTTGTGGTGCTGACATGGACCAGCGCCTCGGTACAGGTCGTCATAGTTCCGT
>NW_021822474.1:0-25879 GCF_901001165.1 Salmo trutta
CTTACTTCGGATATTTACAATATGAAAATAATAAGAATCAAAATTGTCAACGGGACAACAGTAACAACAATAACCAAGGGTTAAAATAACCATACGTTCAACAACAACAATAAGCATACAGTAGAGGACATGTGCAGGTTGATTGGTCTGTCAGACACTGTCCCTCAACTTATGGCAGGCAGCAATGTAGTGCGCTGCCAACCCACAGCTCTCTGCGTCCTCCCCCAACAGGACGGGTAGCCTATCCTCATCAGAGAGGTCTTTCAAACCTTGAATAAGGGGTTATATTTTGGGGAAATGACACTCTAACTGTTTTATATTTTTTACATTTTGTCAGGAAATGCAGCTCCGTCTCAGGTTCTGCTGTTGTGCAGTGGTTTTGCACAGCCTTTTCCTCTACAGGGAGCAGGTTTTTCCTGTGTCTACCCTTCTCAATGACAAGGCTGTGCTCACTGAGCCTGTACTTTGTCAAGGTTTTTCTAGATTGTGTTAGTAACCCTTGTCAAATAGTTAGCCATGGTGTTGTACTATCGATTTAGGGCCAGATAGCACTGCATTTTGCTTTGTGCTTGTGCTCCCCCATTAAGCAATGTAGTTTTGTTTGACTGTGTTGTAATTGTTTTATTCTGATTGATTGCATGTTCTGGTCCTGAGGCTTCAGGTGTGTAGTAGAAAAGGTTTGTGAACTCAGGCCCCAGGACCAGCTGGATGAGGGGACTCTTTTCTTTGCTCAGCTCTTGGCATTGCAGGGCTTGGTAATTGATATGAGAGGGGGTCACTGTTATTTTAGATGTTTCCAAACTTAATCTGTGCTTTTTTGAGTTTTTTATTATTAGTGGATATTGGCCTAATTCTTGCCCTGCATGCATTGTTTGTAGTTTTTCTCTGGGACATGTAGGAGAATCTTACAGAACTCTGCATGTAGGGTTTCAATGGGAGTTGTTTGTCCCATTTGATGAAATCTCGTTTTGCAAGTGGACCCCACACCTCGCTGCCATAAAGTCAAATTGGTTCAGTGACACATTCAATATCTGTTTTTAGCCAAATTTTAATAGGTATTTCAATTTGAATTAGTTTTTTAATGGCCGTAGAATGCGTTGGCTTTCTCTCTCAGTTCATTCACCTCAAATCAAAATCAATCAAAGTTTGTAATTTCTTATAGCCCTTGTATATCAGCTGAAATCTCCAAAGTTTTGCTGTACAGGAAACCCAGCCTAACACCCCAAACAGCAAGCAATTGGCATATGAAAGAGGCCACGGTTGGCTAGGAGGAAAAACTCCCTAGGAAAAACTTCCCTAGAAAGGCCAAAAACCTAGGAAGAAACCTAGAGAGGAACCAGGCTATGAGGGGTGGCCAGTCCTCTTCTGGCTGTGCCGGGTGGATATTATAACAGAACATGGTCAAGATGTCCGGTGAACAGGGTCAGGGTTCCATAGCCGCAGGCAGAACAGTTGTAAAACTGGAGCAGCAGCATGGCCAGGTGGACTGGGGACAGCAACGAGTCATCATGCCAGGTAGTCCCGAGGCATGGTCCTAGGGCTCAGGTCCTCCGAGAGAAAGAAGGAAAAAAGAGAGAAAGAGAGAATTAGAAGAGAGCATATTTACATTCACACAGACACCGGATAAGACAAGAGAATACTCAGATGTAACAGACTGACCCGAGCCCCCCGGCACATAAACTACTGCCAGCATAATACGTGAGGCTGAGACAGGAGGGATCAGAAGACACTGTGGCCCCATCCGATATACCCCACGGGACAGGGCCAAACAGGCAGGATATAACCCCACCCACTTTGCCAAAGCACAGCCCCCACACCACTGGAGGGATGTCTACAACCACCAACTTACCGTTCGAAGACAAGGCCGCCGAGTATAGCCCACAAAAATTCTCCGCCATGGTCACCACCCCAAGGGGGGGCGACCAACCCAGACAGGACGACCACGTCAGTGACACTTCAACCCACTCAAGTGACGCCACCCCTCCCATGGTGACGGCATGGAAGAACCCCAGTAAGTCAGTTGACTCAGCACCTGTAATAGGTGTTTTAGAGGGCCATAGAATCCCAGTGGAAAGAGTGGGGGAACCGGCAAAGGCAGAGACAGCAAGGGCGGTTTCGTTGCTGCTCCAGCCTTTCCGTCTCCACCTTCACCACTCCTGGGACAGACTACACTTAATCATAGGAACCTTACTGAGAGATCGTCTTCGTAAAGACTTAAGGTTTTGAGACTGAGTCTGCGTCTATCACATGGGTACAGGCCAGACCATTCCATTTAAAAATGGAGCTCTATAGGAGAAAGCCCTGCCTCCAGCCGTTTGCTTTAGGAAATTCCTAGGGACAATAAGGAGGCCTGTGTCTTGTTTGACCGTAGCGTTACGTTTGTAGGTATGTACGGCTAGGACCAATCGGAAAGATAGGGTAGGAGCAAGCCCCATGTAATGCTTTGTAGGTTAGCAGTAAAACCTTGAAATCAGCCCTTGCCCTTAAACAGGAAACCAGTGTAGGGAGGCTTCGCACTGGAGTAATATGCATCAAATTTTTTCGTTCTAGTCAGGAGGATTTTCTAGCAGGCCGTATTTAGCCCTAACTGAAGTTTGTTTAGTGCTTTTATCCGGTAGCCGGATAGTAGAGCATTGCAGTAGTCCAGCCTAGAAGTAACAAAAGCATTGATTAATTTTTTCTGCGTAATTTTTGGACAGAAAGTTTCTGATTTTTGCAATGTTACGTAGATGGAAAAAAGCTGTCCTTGAAACAGTCTTGATATGTTCTATTCACTGCCTCATTAAGGTGTCCAGTTGAGCTTATTTGTAAACCTCAGTAATTGTAGTGTGTGCAGTACTCTATATATTTTGTACCAATTGAGAACTTTGGTCTAATTCCCTGAGATCTGGATCTTCTCTGGAAAATCATTATTTAAATATTTTTGGGGTTTACTGCCAGGGCCCAGCTCTGGCAGGTCCAGGCTCTGCTGTAGGCCATGTGCTGTGGGTGACAGCAGGCATGGGTCATCTGCGAAGAGTAGGCATTTAACCTCTGAATTGTGGAGACTAACACCAGGGGCTGAGGATTTTTCTAGAATAGTGTCCAATTCGTTGATGTAAATATTGAAGAGTGCAGGGCTCAGATTGCAACCCTGGCGAAGGCCCCGCCCCTGGTTAAAGAATTCTGTTCTTTTCTTACCAATTTTAATGCTGCACGTATTGCCAGTATACATTGATTTAATTATGTCATATATTTTACCCCCTACACCACTTTCAATAACTTTGTAGAACAGTCCTGTATGCCAAATAGAATCAAATGCTTTTTGGAAGTTGATAAAGTAAGCGTATATTTTGGTATTATTTTGGTGGACATGTTTATCTATCAGGGTGTGTAAGGTGTAAATATGATCAGTTGTGCGATGTTTTGGTATAAATCCAATTTGGCTTTTACTCAAGACATTGTGCTTATTAAGGAAGTTTAGAACTCTTACATTGATGATACTACAGAAAACCTTCCCCAGGTTACTGTTCACACAAATGCCTCTGTAATTGTTAGTGTCAAATTTGTCTCCGTTCAGATTGGGGTTATGAGTCCTTGATTCCAGATGTCAGGGAAATAACCTACACTCAGGATCAAATTAAACAGTTTTAATATAGCCAATTGAAATTTTGCACTAGTGAGTTTGAGCATCTCATTTAGGATGCCATCAAGTTCGCATGCTTTTTTAAATTTGAGAGCCTGAAGTTTCTTATAGAGCTCCTGGTCAGTAATTGGGGAGTACAATGGGTTTTGATTGTCCTTTATAGCTTTTTCTAATCCATTCAACTTCTCATGGATTTGGCGTTGTTCTGCGTTTGTGTCAATTTGAACGGTATTGTAGAGTTGAAAAAAAAAATGGGTTGTCCATATGTCACCATTTTGTATCGCTAATTCCTCCTGTTCGATTTTTTTTAGTTTTTTCCAATTTTGCCAGAAGTTGTTTGTGTTGATGGACTCCGCAATTAGTGTCAGCTGCTTGCTGTTGTACTGTGCTTTTTTGGTTCTGAGTGTACGTTTATAGAGTTTTAAAGTCTCTCTCTCTCTCTCTCTCTCTCTCTCTCTCTCTCTCTCTCTCTCTCTCTCTCTGTCTCTGTCTCTGTCTCTCTCTGTCTCTCTCTCTCTCTCTCTCTCTCTCTCTCCTCTCTCTCTCTCTGTGTCTCTCTGTCTCTCTCTCTCTCTCTCTCTCTCTGTCTCTCTGTCTCTCTCTCTCTCTCTCTCTCTCTCTCTCTCTCTCTCTCTCTCGTTAGTTTCCTAAGACTTTTATCAATGCATGTGTTGTCTTTTTTTTTATTGTTTCTCAGTGCGGAGGCCATCTACATATTCTATTACTGAACCGTTTATCTTCTGTTCCTAGGTGAGGTTGCAGGTGGGCCTGTACATAGTCTACATACTAGACTGGTTGACAGTCTACAGTAGAGAACAGATTCTGGTCCTACGGCTTGAAGATCACGCTTCCAACAGGAAATACACAATGCACAAAGTCTTTGACTTCCTCAACTTGGGTATGTAGTATTCAACTCTTGTCCTTAATAACATTTCTTTATTTCAAGTCAAGTCAGTCTGTATTGAAGCTGCCAGACACAGAGCTTTAATCCTTAGCAAGCTCTTTGATGTTTACTTATGCAACCACCGAAGATCCACATCATATTATTATTATAGACACTTCCCCATGCTGTTCTTACTATAAGCTGAAGGGGGCAGCACAACCCCACAGCCCTATAACTCCCCAACAATCCGACTAGTCTCACCGTCACCCAGGTAACAGGGTATAACAGAGGTTATGTCGTGGAATATTGCTTCAAAAATATAACACTCTTACAAGAACCTTTGAATTCAATATAGACTTTAATACAGAGTAGCAAAACCGAGTCCTTCCATGAAAAATACAAAATTCTCATATTACAGAGTCCTGCCTTTATAGGATTGTGTCTTTGCATAACGTATAGAGTCCCCTCCCTCTATATGAAAATAACTTCCCTGGACCGTTCTTTACCATTATCTCTCCATATCAGTTGTCGCTTGTTAACGGCCCACATCTGACAGCTGTATAGGTTATAATGGTAGCAGGGCCTGGTCCTATATGTTCCCATTCATCAGCTGTATAGGTTATAATGGTAGCAGGGCCTGGTCCTATATGTTCCCATTCATCAGCTGTATAGGTTATAATGGTAGCAGGGCCTGGTCCTATATGTTCCATCCCTTATATAGCCATTCTGTCTCAGCTCTTCAATGTGGCCTAAATGCTGCTAATAATGGAAATGGAATCAGAGTCATGAGTTTTGCTCCCACAGTTACTGTAAAAGTTACTGTAAATCACTCTTTGATTGATTGACTGATTGATGAATTGATTGACTTACTGATTGGTTGATTAATGTATTGATTGAATGACTGACTGACTGATTGATTGACTGACTGATTGATTGACTGGCAGATTGGTTGATTGACTGACTGACTGACTGTTTGACTGACTGATTGATTGACTGACTGATTGGTTGACTGGCAGATTGGTTGACTGACTGATTGATTGACTGGCAGATTGGTTGATTGACTGACTGATTGACTGATTGGTTGACTGGCAGATTGGTTGATTGACTGACTGATTGGTTGACTGGCAGATTGGTTGATTGACTGAATGATTGACTGACTGACTGATTGGTTGATTAATGTATTGATTGAATGATTGACTGACTGACTGATTGATTGATTGACTGACTGATTGGTTGACTGGCAGATTGGTTGATTGACTGACTGATTGATTGACTGGCAGATTGGTTGACTGACTGACTGACTGATTGACTGACTGACTGACTGATTGGTTGATTAATGTATTGATTGAATGATTGACTGAATGACTGATTGATTGCCTGGCAGATTGGTTGATTGACTGACTGATTGATTGACTGACTGATTGGTTGACTGACTGACTGACTGACTGATTGGTTGACTGGCAGATTGGTTGATTGACTGACTGATTGATTGACTGACTGATTGGTTGATTTACTGACTGGTTGACTGATTGGTATGTGGCTTACAGTATGTCTATGTGTGTATTAAAGGTCCGTTGACGGTGCAGAAGGAAGCGGAGATCACTAAAAGTCCCGCCTCCAACACACGGCGGCCAGCAGATAAGAACCTAGGACCCATGCTCCCCGTAACCAAGGAGATACTGAGGGACTTCTACACTCCGTTCAACATGAAACTGGCCAAGGTTCTCCGCAACGACTCCTTCAGATGGGACAACTATTCAAAACTCATATAAAGACTTTTTTTTTTTAATGGGGAAACCATTCAAAACTCATATAAATACTATTTTTTTTAATGGGGAAACCATTCAAAACTCATGTCAAGACTTTTTTTAATGGGGAAACCATTCAGAGCTCATATAAAGACTTGTTTTAATGGGGAAACCATTCAGAGCTCATATAAAGATTTGTTTTAATGGGGAAACCATTCAGCACTCATATATCCCAGTCAATGTTCCATCTACATTTTTTGGGGCAAATTTCCGGTCTGCTGAGCGCAACCTTGAACTTTGTGAAAATTCTGTGCAACTTCCAGCGTGCGTTTACTGTGAACACTGAGGCTGTACCTGCTTTAAGTTACAGTTTTAACAGTGGCCAAGTAGGCTACTGTGGCTATTTGATCATAATGTAGGTCTACCACAGTGGCCTACCATCAAAAACAATGGAGAAAATGCATCCCATAACATGTTAACATGGAAATAACTGTTCTATCATTCAGCCTACAGTAGCAGCCAATGTGTGGTGTTCAATGCCTTCATTCCATCAGACTTTTGAAGAGAAAAAACATGCAGTATTTTACATTAACCTGTTGATCCACTTGTCCTTCAGACAAGGAGGTGACTGAAAATGTTGTTGTGTTGTTTGATGCAAGAAACCACTTTCCAAAATGAAATCCATTATTATTCCCATACCATTATTACAGAGAATAAGACAAAAAAAATGCTACCCTCTGCCTATTGGCTGCTGAGCTTATTCAAGCCTGTCTCAAAATAGAACACTGCCCCTTTAAGACAACAATAAAAAAGCTCTTTACCTGACTCCCTTTTCCAAAGATGTCTAGAAATGTACACATTTTGTGCTCTTGTTGGAAGCAATCACTCCCCTATTTCTGACTACAAATGGGCTAATATCTCACTAACTGGCAAAGGATATGAACAAAATGTGCACACATGGCTAAATGCAGCTCTTGATTTAACCTCAGCACAAGCGCATCCATTCACGACCGCTCATGCTGTAAACACAGTCCAGTTTAAAGTCAATGGCACAGATCCATATATGGCAATGGTCTATTTGCATATAGGCCTACTGCAGCTCTGATTGTTTATGCTACACTGGTTCGTGTAGAGTACGGTCTGAGTTGTGCGTGTCAATACAATAGAATCGTGGAAGAAGTTTGGAACCACCAAGACTCTTCCTAGAGCTGACCGCCCGTCAAAACTGAGCATTCGGGGGAGAAGGGCCTTGATCAGGGAGGTGAACAAGAACCCAATGGTCACTCTGGCAGAGCTTTAGAGTTCCTCTGTGGAGATGGGAGAATCTTCCAGAAGGACAACCATCTCTGCAGCACTCCACCAATCAGGACTTTATGGAAGAGTGACCAGACGACAGACAGTCCTCAGTAAAAGGCACATGACAGCCCACTTGGAGTTTGCCAAAAGGCACCTAAAGGACTAAGACCATGAGAAACAAGATTCTATGGTCTGTTGAAACCAAGATTGAACTCTTTGGCCTGAATGCCAAGCGTCACATTTGGAGGAAACCTGGCACCATCCCTACGATGAAGCATGTTGGTGGCAGCATCATGCTTTGGGGATATTTTTCAGCGGCAGGGACTGGGAGACTAGTCACAATCGAGACAAATATGAACGGTGCAAAGTACAGAGAGATCCTTGATGAAAACCTGCTCCAGAGCACTCAGGACCTCAGACTGGGGTGAAGGTTCACCTTCCAACAAGTTAACAACCCTATGCACACAGCCAAGACAACGCAGGAGTGGCTTCGGGACAAGTCTCTGAATGTCCTTGAGTGACCCAGCCAGAGCCTGGACTTGAACCCATCAAACATCTCGGGAGAGACCTGAAAATAGCTGTGCAGCGACGCTTCCCATCCAACCTGACAGAGCTTGAGTGGAAAATGTGAGAAACTCCTCAAATACAGGTGTGCCAAGCTTGTAGCGTCATACCCAAGAAGAATCGAGGCTGTAATCGCTGCCAAAGGTGCTTCAACAAAGAACTGAGTAAAGGGTCTGAATACTTATGCAAATGTGATATTTCAGTTTTTTATTGTTAATAAATTATTAACAAAAAAATCTAAAATCCTGTTTTTGCTTTGTCATTATGGGCTATTGTACTGTATGTAGATTAATGAGGGATTTTTTTTTTTAAATCAATTTTAGAATAAGACTGTAACGTAACAAAATGTGGAAAAAGTCAAGTAGTCTGAATTGTTTTTGAAGGAGCTGTACATTTAAATCATGTGCTTTTTAATTTGTATTTTACTGGGCGGATGGTGCCTGCATCTGATGGTCAATCTCGGCGGAGGGAGAAGAGCAGCAGACTGATGGTCAGTCTCGGCGGAGGGAGAAGAGCAGCAGACTGATGGTCAGTCTCGGCGGAGAGAGAAGAGCAGCAGACTGATGGTCAGTCTCGGCGGAGGGAGAAGAGCAGCAGACTGATGGTCAGTCTCGGCGGAGGGAGAAGAGCAGCAGACTGATGGTCAGTCTCGGCGGAGGGAGAAGAGCAGCAGACTGAGGGTCAGTCTCGGCGGAGGGAGAAGAGCAGCAGACTGATGGTCAGTCTCGGCGGAGGGAGAAGAGCAGCAGACTGAGGGTCAGTCTCGGCGGAGGGAGAAGAGCAGCAGACTGATGGTCAGTCTCGGCGGAGGGAGAAGAGCAGCAGACTGAGGGTCAGTCTCGGCGGAGGGAGAAGAGCAGCAGACTGATGGTCAGTCTCGGCGGAGGGAGAAGAGCAGCAGACTGAGGGTCAGTCTCGGCGGAGGGAGAAGAGCAGACTGAGGGTCAGTCTCGGCGGAGGGAGAAGAGCAGCAGACTGAGGGTCAGTCTCGGCGGAGGGAGAAGAGCAGCAGACTGAGGGTCAGTCTCGGCGGAGGGAGAAGAGCAGCAGACTGAGGGTCAGTCTCGGCGGAGGGAGAAGAGCAGCAGACTGAGGGTCAGTCTCGGCGGAGGGAGAAGAGCAGCAGACTGAGGGTCAGTCTCGGCGGAGGGAGAAGAGCAGCAGACTGATGGTCAGTCTCGGCGGAGGGAGAAGAGCAGCAGACTGATGGTCAGTCTCGGCGGAGGGAGAAGAGCAGCAGACTGAGGGTCAGTCTCGGCGGAGGGAGAACAGCAGCAGACTGAGGGTCAGTCTCGGCGGAGGGAGAAGAGCAGCAGACTGATGGTCAGTCTCGGCGGAGGGAGAAGAGCAGCAGACTGAGGGTCAGTCTCGGCGGAGGGAGAAGAGCAGCAGACTGATGGTCAGTCTCGGCGGAGGGAGAAGAGCAGCAGACTGAGGGTCAGTCTCGGCGGAGGGAGAAGAGCAGCAGACTGAGGGTCAGTCTCGGCGGAGGGAGAACAGCAGCAGACTGAGGGTCAGTCTCGGCGGAGGGAGAAGAGCAGCAGACTGATGGTCAGTCTCGGCGGAGGGAGAAGAGCAGCAGACTGAGGGTCAGTCTCGGCGGAGGGAGAAGAGCAGCAGACTGAGGGTCAGTCTCGGCGGAGGGAGAAGAGCAGCAGACTGATGGTCAGTCTCGGCGGAGGGAGAAGAGCAGCAGACTGAGGGTCAGTCTCGGCGGAGGGAGAACAGCAGCAGACTGAGGGTCAGTCTCGGCGGAGGGAGAAGAGCAGCAGACTGATGGTCAGTCTCGGCGGAGGGAGAAGAGCAGCAGACTGAGGGTCAGTCTCGGCGGAGGGAGAAGAGCAGCAGACTGATGGTCAGTCTCGGCGGAGGGAGAAGAGCAGCAGACTGAGGGTCAGTCTATCAACATCCCTCGAGTCGCATTATTTATGCCTCATGCACAAATTCATGTTGTTACTCCTATGAACTGAGAAAGTTAAATATTCCTCGATATTAAAAAAAAGACCCAAGCCGCTAATAACAACAACAATACAAGCCTATAGAAACACTTTACTACTCGTTCATTACTGCTGCAGTGCTTGTTGTAGAGCTGACTGGAAATAGGAAGAACGTACATTTTATGGGTTATAAAAGTGTTGAATACAAAGTGTTGACGGCGCTGTGTGAGAACTCAGTCATAAAAGCAGCAGCTCTTTGCTGTATTCGTTGACAGTCTGTCTCTCTAGTCGTGGTTTTAAACGTTTTGACATCTCACAGTATCAACTTTGCTGTATCTTTCTGTTATGGCTGCTACATTACTGCAGACACGGTCATCTGAGCCATCCGATTGGCCTGTAGTGCACTTGATTTGCTCTCTGGGCCCCGCCGGGAAGGCAGAATTTGTACCTTCAGACACATGAAATGGTTCAAAATGGCAACAGTTGTCCTACCGGGCATGCAAGACAGCTGAATCGGGTGCACCTACCGTCGAACAGCCCGAGATTAATAAAATAAATAGGAACACAAGACTTTATCGTTGGGTTTGGGCGATCGACTAGGAAGGCCTTAGAGATCGACCAGTGGATCGCGATCGATTTACAGAAATGTTTGGCGATCGACGAGGAAGGCCTTAGAGATCGACTAGTGGATCGCGATCGATTTACATAAATGTTTGGCGATCGACTAGGAATGCCTTGGAGATCGACCAGTTGTTCGTGATCGACCGGTTGGTGACCACTGCCGCCTCGGGGCTAATGTGCACGCCAGCATGCCTGCAGCTTAGAGGGAACATTGGTGCCAGTCTGTTGCTGCTGTCTTGCCCAGCCTGGTCTCATAGACTAAACGTAACATAGTACATGTAAATCCAAAACACACCAAATGAGTTTGATATGTTTGGTATGGTTACATAAAACAGAAGGTTATTCTCCTTAACACAAACATCTAGCAACCCAAAGGTTGCGTGTTCGAATCACATCACTGACAATTTTAGCTAATTAGCAGCTTTGTAACTATTTATTTGTATCGGCTGTCATATAGAGGGGACCAAAGCGCAGAGTGTTGAGTGCTCATTATGATATTTATTAACTTAAAAAACACTAAAGACAAAATAACAAACGGCAAACGATCAGAATACAGTTCTGTCCTGTACAAAGACTAAACAGAAATAAACTGCCCACAGGTGGAAAAAAAACCTACTTAAATATGATCTCCAATTAGAGGCAACGAGGATCAGCTCCCTCCAATTGGAGATCAATCCGAAAAAAACAACATAGAAATAAAAAAACTAGAACTAAAACATAGAAATAGAAAACATAGAAAACCACCCAAACCCCCCCCCCCCCCCCCCCCTGTCACGCCCTGACCTACTCTACTATAGAAAATTACATCTTACAAGGGTCAGGACGTGACATTATTACTTTTTAACTACTTTGCAACTACTTAGCATGTTAGCTAACCCTTCCCCTAACCTTAACCCTTTAACCTAACTCCTAACCCTGACCTTAACCCCTAACGTTAGCATTAGCCACCTAGCCACATAGCTGACGCTAGCCACATCAAATCGGAATTTGTAACAGCACACGTTTTTCAAATTTGCGACGTATTGTACGAATTGTAATTCATGACATATAATACAAATTGTAATTAGTAACATATCCTCGAACTGGACGATGGACATCCCCAAATGTATACATACCATACGAAACGTAACATATAATACTAACTGGAGTGTTCGTTTAATATGTTACATCTACTCCTGAGTCCAGGTTGTCTTGCCAACGCCAATCATGTTTGACATGTCAGTTCCATGAGGAGTTGGCAAGAGAGCAGGAACAGACTGGAACCCAGGCTACATTATAATTCACCCAGGCTACATAATAATCCATCCAGGCTAAATTTTAATTCACTCTTTTTAGAAAACAGGTTGGCTACATAGAACCATTAAAGGTTCTCCGGCCGTCCCTGTAGTAGGAGAACCCGTTTTCGGATCACCCTGTAGGTTCCAAGTAGATGGTTCTACCTAGAACCAAAAAAACAAAAAAAGGGTTCCCCCACATGGACAGCCGAAGAATCCCTTTGTAAACATTTTGCGAACCCAAAACGTCACCCTATTTTCTAATTAGTGCACTGCTTTTGACTAGGGCCCATAGAACTGTTGTAGTGCACTATGTAGGGAATAGGTTGCCATTTGGGCCTCCCCCTTAGTGTTAACCCCCTAGAATCTAAGTTACGTAACCCCCCCTCCCCCCAAGAAAATCCCCATGAAAATCCATCAGTTTAAACTAGAGATGTTGTTTTTCATTGGATGTGTGTCAATCCACCGCGTTGGCCAGTATCGCACTTCCTCATCTGCTGTGAAAGGTGGCAGAGCGGTGTCGGTCAGACCGTGAGACATCTCGAAAATTGGTCTTCTCATGTAAACGTCCGAACGGTTTGACCTACTGTTATGATCGCTCTATAGAAAGGGGAGATTCTCACGATTCTCAGTTTTTTTGCTCTACGACCTCGTCTGAAGGTAACTGGTACTGGTTTAAAAAAACAAAACAAATGGAAGTATGAAGGTAGTTTTGGTCTACCCCCCCCAAAAAAATGGTTAAATATGTGTCAAAAATAAAAACATTTAGGACAGACACTTCAAAACCTTGTTTCTTATGATACATTTTTTTGACTGTCCTTTTTGCCATTTCTGAATGTGTTATTCAATGTGTTTCTATGGTCAAAATCTAAGGTCAAAATCCGAAATTGTATCAAATCATATTTTTGTAAATATTTTTGGGGGGCATACCTATAGGGTTCCTAAAACTCTAAATCTGGTTCCTAAAATTCTAATTGATCCATAGTATGACCATCTTAAAGTAATTCCATATGTCAGTTTAGCCCCCCCCCCATTAAGGATCCTCCTTTTCTTGTTGTATCATCTCTCCCACCAAGAGAATTTATGTTGAGGAATGTTGAGGAATCAACGTCTGTTTTTATTTAAATAATAAATAAAAAAAGTTATATATCAATGCGGAGTATACCAATGATTCATAATTCAATGATTCATAATCCCACCTGGGTCCTGACTAGTATACCAATGATTCATAATCCCACCTGGGTCCTGACTAGTATACCAATGATTCATAATCCCACCTGGGTCCCGACTAGTATACCAATGATTCATAATCCCACCTGGGTCCTGACTAGTATACCAATGATTCATAATCCCACCTGGGTCCTGACTAGTATACCAATGATTCATAATCCCACCTGGGTCCTGACTAGTATACCAATGATTCGTAATCCCACCTGGGTCCTGACTAGTATACCAATGATTCGTAATCCCACCTGGCTCCTGACTAGTATACCAATGATTCGTAATCCCACCTGGGTCCTGACTAGTATACCAATGATTCGTAATCCCACCTGGGTCCTGACTAGTATACCAATGATTCGTAATCCCACCTGGGTCCTGACTAGTATACCAATGATTCGTAATCCCACCTGGTCCTGACTAGTATACCAATGATTCATAATCCCACCTGGGTCCTGACTAGTATCAATTATTCGTAATCCACCTGGTCCTGACTACCAATGATTCATAATCCCACCTGGGTCCTGACTAGTATACCAATGATTCGTAATCCCACCTGGGTCCTGACTAGTATACCAATGATTCGTAATCCCACCTGGGTCCTGACTAGTATACCAATGATTCGTAATCCCACCTGGGTCCTGACTAGTATACCAATGATTCGTAATCCCACCTGGGTCCTGACTAGTATACCAATGATTCGTAATCCCACCTGGGTCCTGACTAGTATACCAATGATTCGTAATCCCACCTGGGTCCTGACTAGTATACCAATGATTCGTAATCCCACCTGGGTCCTGACTAGTATACCAATGATTCGTAATCCCCACCTGGGTCCTGACTAGTATACCAATGATTCGTAATCCCACCTGGGTCCTGACTAGTATACCAATGATTCGTAATCCCACCTGGGTCCTGACTAGTATACCAATGATTCGTAATCCCACCTGGGTCCTGACTAGTATACCAATGATTCGTAATCCCACCTGGGGTCCTGGACTAGTATACCAATGATTCGTAATCCCACCTGGGTCCTGACTAGTATACCAATGATTCGTAATCCCACCTGGGTCCTGACTAGTATACCAATGATTCGTAATCCCACCTGGGTCCTGGACTAGTATACCAATGATTCGTAATCCACCTGGGTCCTGACTAGTATACCAATGATTCGTAATCCCACCTGGGTCCTGACTAGTATACCAATGATTCGTAATCCCACCTGGGTCCTGACTAGTATACCAATGATTCATAATCCCACCTGGGTCCTGACTAGTATACCAATGATTCATAATCCCACCTGGGTCCTGACTAGTATGCCAATGATTCATAATCCCACCTGGGTCCTGACTAGTATGCCAATGATTCATAATCCCACCTGGGTCCTGACTAGTATGCCAATGATTCATAATCCCTGGTAACCTGGTCCTGACTAGTATGCCAATGATTCATAATCCCACCTGGGTCCTGACTAGTATGCCAATGATTCATAATCCCACCTGGGTCCTGACTAGTATACCAATGATTCATAATCCCACCTGGGTCCTGACTAGTATACAATGATTCATAATCCCACCTGGGTCCTGACTAGTATACCAATGATTCATAATCCCACCTGGGTCCTGACTAGTATACCAATGATTCATAATCCCACCTGGGTCTGACTAGTATACCAATGATTCATAATCCCACCTGGGTCCTGACTAGTATACCAATGATTCATAATCCCACCTGGGTCCTGACTAGTTTACCAATGATTCATAATCCCACCTGGGTCCTGACTAGTATGCCAATGATTCATAATCCCACCTGGGTCCTGACTAGTATGCCAATGATTCATAATCCCACCTGGGTCCTGACTAGTATACCAATGATTCATAATCCCACCTGGGTCCTGACTAGTATACCAATGATTCATAATCCCACCTGGGTCCTGACTAGTATGCCAATGATTCATAATCCCACCTGGGTCCTGACTAGTATGCCAATGATTCATAATCCCACCTGGGTCCTGACTAGTATACCAATGATTCATAATCCCACCTGGGTCCTGACTAGTATACCAATGATTCATAATCCCACCTGGGTCCTGACTAGTATACCAATGATTCATAATCTCACCTGGGTCCTGACTAGTATACCTTAACTTCTCTCTGTGTGATACCATTCCACCACACCAACTGTCATGACCTTAATTTCTCTCTGTGAGTGTTTGTACACATGAATAATTATTTACACAATACTGACTTCTATTAGTTGATATATAAAAAAATGTTGTTCCAGTGAAAGGAAGGACTGTATCATAGTCCACACACACACACACGCACGCACACACGCACATGCTCAAACACACGCACACACGCACACACACACACACACACATACACACACACACACATACATGCACACACACACCAGATGGCAGTATTGTGCTGGGACGGTAAGATGTCTTAGGTAATTACAACTCATCAGCCTACAGTAATGACTTTCTCTCCCTTTGGTGGAGTCTATCATGTCCATTGAGAGACACATGTTGGATTAAAACTTTTTGTAATTTGAATTAAGCTTTTTATGTCAGAAGAACAATTAAGGTATGGGATTAAAAAATTATAAACAGACAGACAGAACAGTACAGTACAGTACAGTACAGTACAGTACAGACAGACAGACAGACAGACAGACAGACAGACAGACAGACAGACAGACAGACAGACAGACAGACAGACAGACAGACAGACAGACAGACAGACAGACAGACAGACAGACAGACGTCCCGGTCCCTAAGGGAAATGGGAAGGACTAGTTATGGAACACTACTTTGTTTAATGAAGAAGCATTTTGTTCAACTGTACGTGTCAACATTGTAGGATACTGGCTTCCTCTTTCAGCATTAGGAAACACTACACATAATTGGGATTACAACACAAACCTTTCTCACATTCACAAAAGGTGTTGTGCTTAAAATCAAATGTTTCTAATGATTGGAAGCTTACTGGGCCTGATGATACATACCGATGAACGACAAATCTCCCTGTTGCCCGTTGGACCAGTAACCGAAAGGTTCCTGGATCGAATCCCTGAGCCGACAAGGTAAAAATCTCCCTAGACCTCCCAAATTAACAATGTTCTGACGTACTGTTGCCCGTTGGGCCAGTAACCGAAAGGTTCCTGGATCGAATCCCCCGAGCCAACAAGGTAAAAATCTCCCTAGACCTTCCAATATTCTGACATACGTGGATGTTGATTAAGGCAGCCCCCCACCACCTCTCTGATTCACAGGGGTTGGGTTAAATGCAGAAGACACATTTCAGTGTGGCTCAGTTGGTAGAGCATGGTGTTTGCAACGCCAGGGTTGTGGGTTTGATTCCCACGTGGGACCAGTACGGAGAAAAAATGTATGAAACGTATGCATTCACTACTATAAGTTGCTCTCGATAAGAGTGTCTGCTAAATTACCAAAAAAATGTAAAGAATGACTGTAACATGTAAGTTGTACAACTGACTGGGTATTTACCCCTTTCCTTTTCCAAGGTCCGGGGTTTCTGAGACGAGTTAATGACGGAGGACTAAACATGTTTTTCACTTTCTCTACACCAGAGGGCAGGAGACAATCACCAAGAAATTGGAGTTGGTTTTGTGATAAACCACCTAGGAAGGAAAAAAACGTAGTTTTAAATCTCAGCATATTTTTTTCAAATATAAATTTGGAAAATAACAAAGTTAACTAAAGAAGTCCGTTGGATCTTGACCTAATAAAACACATTGAATGGACAAATGGAAAAATGGATCCCCATATTAAAATTACCTTATCTAATTTGCATATTTAGTTTTGACTTAAAAGTTGTAACTTTAAGGGCCAGTTGGATGACTGGAGGAAGTTACGGGCCAGCTGGATGACTGGAGGAAGTTATGGGCCAACTGGATGACTGGAGGAAGTTAAGGGCCAGCTGGATGACTGGAGGAAGTTATGGGCCAGCTGGATGACTGGAGGAAGTTATGGGCCAGCTGGATGACTGGAGGAAGTTATGGGCCAGCTGGATGACTGGAGGAAGTTAAGGGCCAGCTGGATGTCTGGAGGAAGTTATGGGCCCGCTGGATGACTGGAGGAAGTTATGGGCCAGCTGGATGACTGGAGGAAGTTATGGGCCAGCTGGATGACTGGAGGAAGTTATGGGCCAGCTGGATGACTGGAGGAAGTTACGGGCCAGCTGGATGACTGGAGGAAGTTAAGGGCCAGCTGGATGACTGGAGGAAGTTAAGGGCCAGCTGGATGACTGGAGGAAGTTAAGGGCCAGCTGGATGACTGGAGGAAGTTAAGGGCCAGCTGGATGACTGGAGGAAGTTACGGGCCAGCTGGATGACTGGAGGAAGTTACGGGCCAGCTGGATGACTGGAGGAAGTTAAGGGCCAGCTGGATGACTGGAGGAAGTTAAGGGCCAGCTGGATGACTGGAGGAAGTTAAGGGCCAGCTGGATGTATGGAGGAAGTTATGGGCCAGCTGGATGACTGGAGGAAGTTACGGGCCAGCTGGATGACTGGAGGAAGTTATGGGCCAGCTGGATGACTGGAGGAAGTTAAGGGCCAGCTGGATGACTGGAGGAAGTTAAGGGCCAGCTGGATGACTGGAGGAAGTTATGGGCCAGCTGGATGACTGGAGGAAGTTATGGGCCAGCTGGATGACTGGAGGAAGTTATGGGCCAGCTGGATGACTGGAGGAAGTTAAGGGCCAGCTGAATGACTGGAGGAAGTTAAGGGCCAGCTGGATGACTGGAGGAAGTTAAGGGCCAGCTGGATGTATGGAGGAAGTTATGGGCCAGCTGGATGACTGGAGGAAGTTAAGGGCCAGCTGGATGTATGGAGGAAGTTATGGGCCAGCTGGATGACTGGAGGAAGTTAAGGGCCAGCTGGATGACTGGAGGAAGTTAAGGGCCAGCTGGATGTATGGAGGAAGTTATGGGCCAGCTGGATGACTGGAGGAAGTTAAGGGCCAGCTGGATGACTGGAGGAAGTTAAGGGCCAGCTGGATGACTGGAGGAAGTTAAGGGCCAGCTGAATGACTGGAGGAAGTTAAGGGCCAGCTGGATGACTGGAGGAAGTTAAGGGCCAGCTGGATGTATGGAGGAAGTTATGGGCCAGCTGGATGACTGGAGGAAGTTAAGGGCCAGCTGGATGACTGGAGGAAGTTAAGGGCCAGCTGGATGTATGGAGGAAGTTATGGGCCAGCTGGATGACTGGAGGAAGTTAAGGGCCAGCTGGATGACTGGAGGAAGTTAAGGGCCAGCTGGATGTATGGAGGAAGTTATGGGCCAGCTGGACGACTGGAGGAAGTTAAGGGCCAGCTGGATGACTGGAGGAAGTTAAGGGCCAGCTGGATGACTGGAGGAAGTTAAGGGCCAGCTGGATGACTGGAGGAAAGTTAAGGGCCAGCTGGATGACTGGAGGAAGTTAAGGGCCAGCTGGATGACTGGAGGAAGTTAAGGGCCAGCTGGATGACTGGAGGAAGTTAAGGGCCAGCTGGATGTATGGAGGAAGTTAAGGGCCAGCTGGATGTATGGAGGAAGTTAAGGGCCAGCTGGATGACTGGAGGAAGTTAAGGGCCAGCTGGATGACTGGAGGAAGTTAAGGGCCAGCTGGATGACTGGAGGAAGTTAAGGGCCAGCTGGATGACTGGAGGAAGTTAAGGGCCAGCTGGATGTATGGAGGAAGTTAAGGGCCAGCTGGATGACTGGAGGAAGTTAAGGGCCAGCTGGATGACTGGAGGAAGTTAAGGGCCAGCTGGATGACTGGAGGAAGTTAAGGGCCAGCTGGATGTATGGAGGAAGTTAAGGGCCAGCTGGATGTATGGAGGAAGTTAAGGGCCAGCTGGATGTATGGAGGAAGTTAAGGGCCAGCTGGATGACTGGAGGAAGTTAAGGGCCAGCTGGATGTATGGAGGAAGTTAAGGGCCAGCTGGATGTATGGAGGAAGTTAAGGGCCAGCTGGATGTATGGAGGAAGTTAAGGGCCAGCTGGATGTATGGAGGAAGTTAAGGGCCAGCTGAATGTATGGAGGAAGTTAAGGGCCAGCTGGATGTATGGAGGAAGTTAAGGGCCAGCTGGATGACTGGAGGAAGTCAAGGGCCAGCTGGATGTATGGAGGAAGTTAAGGGCCAGCTGGATGTATGGAGGAAGTTAAGGGCCAGCTGGATGTATGGAGGAAGTTAAGGGCCAGCTGGATGTATGGAGGAAGTTAAGGGCCAGCTGGATGTATGGAGGAAGTTAAGGGCCAGCTGGATGACTGGAGGAAGTTAAGGGCCAGCTGGATGTATGGAGGAAGTTAAGGGCCAGCTGGATGACTGGAGGAAGTTAAGGGCCAGCTGGATGACTGGAGGAAGTTATGGGCCAGCTGGATGACTGGAGGAAGTTAAGGGCCAGCTGGATGACTGGAGGAAGTTAAGGGCCAGCTGGATGACTGGAGGAAGTTAAGGGCCAGCTGGATGACTGGAGGAAGTTAAGGGCCAGCTGGATGACTGGAGGAAGTTAAGGGCCAGCTGAATGTATGGAGGAAGTTAAGGGCCAGCTGGATGTATGGAGGAAGTTAAGGGCCAGCTGGATGACTGGAGGAAGTTAAGGGCCAGCTGGATGTATGGAGGAAGTTAAGGGCCAGCTGGATGTATGGAGGAAGTTAAGGGCCAGCTGGATGTATGGAGGAAGTTAAGGGCCAGCTGGATGTATGGAGGAAGTTAAGGGCCAGCTGGATGACTGGAGGAAGTTAAGGGCCAGCTGGATGACTGGAGGAAGTTAAGGGCCAGCTGGATGACTGGAGGAAGTTAAGGGCCAGCTGGATGTATGGAGGAAGTTAAGGGCCAGCTGGATGTATGGAGGAAGTTAAGGGCCAGCTGGATGACTGGAGGAAGTTAAGGGCCAGCTGGATGACTGGAGGAAGTTAAGGGCCAGCTGGATGACTGGAGGAAGTTATGGGCCAGCTGGATGACTGGAGGAAGTTAAGGGCCAGCTGGATGACTGGAGGAAGTTAAGGGCCAGCTGGATGAATGGAGGAAGTTAAGGGCCAGCTGGATGACTGGAGGAAGTTATGGGCCAGCTGGATGACTGGAGGAAGTTAAGGGCCAGCTGGATGACTGGAGGAAGTTAAGGGCCAGCTGGATGACTGGAGGAAGTTATGGGCCAGCTGGATGACTGGAGGAAGTTAAGGGCCAGCTGGATGACTGGAGGAAGTTAAGGGCCAGCTGGATGACTGGAGGAAGTTATGGGCCAGCTGGATGACTGGAGGAAGTTATGGGCCAGCTGGATGACTGGAGGAAGTTAAGGGCCAGCTGGATGACTGGAGGAAGTTATGGGCCAGCTGGATGACTGGAGGAAGTTAAGGGCCAGCTGGATGACTGGAGGAAGTAAGGGCCAGCTGATGACTGGAGGAAGTTAAGGGCCAGCTGAATGTATGGAGGAAGTAAGGGCCCGCTGGATGTATGGAGGAAGTTAAGGGCCAGCTGGATGTATGGAGGAAGTTAAGGGCCAGCTGGATGTATGGAGGAAGTTAAGGGCCAGCTGGATGTATGGAGGAAGTTAAGGGCCAGCTGGATGACTGGAGGAAGTTAAGGGCCAGCTGGATGACTGGAGGAAGAGTTAAGGGCCAGCTGGATGACTGGAGGAAGTTAAGGGCCAGCTGGATGACTGGAGGAAGTTATGGGCCCGCTGGATGACTGGAGGAAGTTAAGGGCCAGCTGGATGGACTGGAGGAAGTTAAGGGCCAGCTGGATGACTGGAGGAAGTTATGGGCCAGCTGGATGACTGGAGGAAGTTAAGGGCCAGCTGGATGACTGGAGGAAGTTACAGGGCCAGCTGGATGACTGGAGGAAGTTAAGGGCCAGCTGGATGACTAGGGAAGTTATGGTGCCAGCTGGAGACTGGAGGAAGTTAAGGGCCAGCTGGATGACTGGAGGAAGTTAGGGCCAGCTGGATGACTGGAGGAAGTTAAGGGCCAGCTGGATGACTGGAGGAAGTTAAGGGCCAGCTGGATGACTGGAGGAAGTTAAGGGCCAGCTGGATGACTGGAGGAAGTTAAGGGCCAGCTGAATGTATGGAGGAAGTTAAGGGCCAGCTGGATGTATGGAGGAAGTTAAGGGCCAGCTGGATGTATGGAGGAAGTTAAGGGCCAGCTGGATGTATGGAGGAAGTTAAGGGCCAGCTGGATGTATGGAGGGAAGTAAGGGCCAGTGGATGACTGGAGGAAGTTACTGGCCAGCTGGATGTATGGAGGAAGTTAAGGGCCAGCTGGATGACTGGAGGAAGTTAAGGGCCAGTGGATGACTGGAGGAAGTTATGGGCCAGCTGGATGACTGGAGGAAGTTTAAGGGCCCAGCTGGTGACTGGAGAAGTTAAGGGCCAGCTGGATGACTGGAGGAAGTTATGGGCCAGCTGGATGACTGGAGGAAGTTAAGGGCCAGCTGGATGACTGGAGGAAGTTAAGGGCCAGCTGGATGACTGGAGGAAGTTAAGGGCCAGCTGGATGACTGGAGGAAGTTATGGGCCAGCTGGATGACTGGAGGAAGTTAAGGGCCAGCTGGATGACTGGAGAAAGTTAAGGGCCAGCTGGATGACTGGAGGAAGTTAAGGGCCAGCTGGATGACTGGAGGAAGTTAAGGGCCAGCTGGATGACTGGAGGAAGTTAAGGGCCAGCTGGATGACTGGAGGAAGTTAAGGGCCAGCTGGATGACTGGAGGAAGTTATGGGCCAGCTGGATGACTGGAGGAAGTTAAGGGCCAGCTGGATGTATGGAGGAAGTTATGCTTCATTTACTTCTCTTCCAACTCCAATTTCCCTGGATTCAGAAGTCAAAATAAACCTCCCTCTCTGGCGTAGCCTGCAGACCTTGGTAAATAGTTTATCTGTGCTTGAATGAGCTTGCCTGAGATAAGGAAACCAATAGAAACATCCCAAAACAGCAAACCCTGCTCACCTGGCACTCTGGGCATGGCTAAAGCAAACACACACACACACACACACACACACACACACACACCACACACACACACACACACACACACACACACACACACACACACACACACCACACACACACACACAATTACTCGCCCCTTCTATAAATACATAATGATTGGCAGTATTAAAGTCTCTGCATGGCCAATCCCACGTCTGCATTGTCCGTGCAGCATTTACTATGATAGGGCCTCTGTAGAAGTCAGGTCATTCATAACTTATTGCACTTCGCAGAGCGGAGCGGAGCTGTTTTAAAGGAAGTTAAAACAAGGAAGTGACTTTGTGTAAATGCTGGACCTCAACCAATCACATCAACGCGGAGCTATACGCAGTTGATACAAAATCTGGGGCTGCGCACGGCGATGCGATACGGAGCTCAGTTTGTCCTCCAGAGACTCCACAATCGCATCACACCGTCCATACGGCGCCGCCCGACCATGAATGAGCTTTCCGCCTGCACACGGTTTTATGGCCTGGAGGTTTCTCTACGATACGGAGAAAAAAAAAGGGGGGCCAGATGTTTGACGTGGTGTCGACGCCATCTTGGAAACCGACATCTGAATTGTCTGTAGGAGGCCAATAGGAATGAAAATGTGCATCTTGTTTTCATCTACGACTATTGAAAACGTGTCACGGGTAAAACTTTTGAATAGGAAAACCTAGAATGACCCGTCCATTACAGGACAGAACTGTCAATCACCACCATTCAACTGAATCTATTGTCCTGTAAAAATGCTCTGCAATTCTGTTACTGTTGTTGATGTCTGTTAGGAGGAGGACCGTATAAAACAGGTGTGTTGATGTCTGTTAGGAGGAGGAGGACCGTATAAAACAGGTGTGATGTCTGTTAGGAGGAGGAGGACCGTATAAAACAGGTGTGATGATGTCTGTTAGGAGGAGGAGGACCGTATAAAACAGGTGTGATGATGTCTGTTAGGAGGAGGACCGTATAAAACAGGTGTGATGATGTCTGTTAGGAGGAGGAGGACCGTAAAAAACAGGTGTGTTGATGTCTGTTAGGAGGAGGAGGACCGTATAAAACAGGTGGTGTTGATGTCTGTTAGGAGGAGGAGGGACCGTATAAACAGGTGTGATGATGTCTGTTAGGAGGAGGAGGACCGTATAAAACAGGTGTGATGATGTCTGTTAGGAGGAGGAGGACCGTATAAAACAGGTGTGATGATGTCTGTTAGGAGGAGGAGGACCGTATAAAACAGGTGTGATGATGTCTGTTAGGAGGAGGAGGACCGTATAAAACAGGTGTGTTGATGTCTGTTAGGAGGAGGACCGTATAAAACAGGTGTGTTGATGTCTGTTAGGAGGAGGAGGACCGTAAAAAACAGGTGTGTTGATGTCTGTTAGGAGGAGGAGGACCGTATAAAACAGGTGTGATGATGTCTGTTAGGAGGAGGAGGACCGTATAAAACAGGTGTGATGATGTCTGTTAGGAGGAGGAGGACCGTATAAAACAGGGTGTGAGATGTCTGTTAGGAGGAGGAGGACCGTATAAAACAGGTGTGTTGATGTCTGTTAGGAGGAGGGACCGTAATAAAACAGGTGTGTGATGTCTGTTAGGAGGAGGACCGTATAAAACAGGTGTGTTGATGTCTGTTAGGAGGAGGAGGACCGTAAAAAACAGGTGTGTTGATGTCTGTTAGGAGGAGGAGGACCGTATAAAACAGGTGTGATGATGTCTGTTAGGAGGAGGACCGTATAAAACAGGTGTGTTGATGTCTGTTAGGAGGAGGAGGACCGTATAAAACAGGTGTGATGATGTCTGTTAGGAGGAGGAGGACCGTATAAAACAGGTGTGATGATGTCTGTTAGGAGGAGGACCGTATAAAACAGGTGTGTTGATGTCTGTTAGGAGGAGGACCGTATAAAACAGGTGTTATGATGTCTGTTAGGAGGAGGAGGACCGAATAAAACAGGTGTGTTGATGTCTGTTAGGAGGAGGAGGACCGTATAAAACAGGTGTGATGATGTCTGTTAGGAGGAGGGAAGCCACTCCTCAGTAAAAGGCACACGACAGCCCGCTTGGAGTTCGCCAAAAGGCACCTAAAGGACTCAGACCATGAGAAACAAGATTCTCTGGTCTGATGAAACCAAGACTGAACTCTTTGGCCTGAATGCCAAGTGTCACATCTGGAGGAAACCTGGCACCATGCCTACGGTGAAGCATGGTGGTGGCAACATCATGCTGTGGGGATGTTTTTCAGCAGCAGGGACTGGGGGACTAGTCAGGATCGAGGGAAAGATGAACGGTGAAAATTACAGAGAGATCCTTGATGAAAACCTGCTGCAGAGCACTCATATTTTAATTTTTTTTTAGTGAATGCATACATTTTTTTTATACTGGTCCCCCGTGGGACTCAAACCTACAACCCTGGCGTTGCACACACCATGCTCTACCAACTGAGCCACAGTTGACCTCAGACTGCAGCAAAGGTTCACCTTCCAACAGGACAACGACCCTAAACACACAGCCAAGACAACGCAGGAGTGGCTTCGGGAAAAGTCTTTGAATGTCCTTGAGTGGCCCAGCCAGAGCCCGGACTTGAACCCGATCTAACATCTCTGGAGAGACCTGAAAATAGCTGTGCAGCGACGCTCCCCATCCAACCTGACAGAGCTTGAGAGGATCTGCAGAGAAGAATGGGAGAAACTCCCCAAATACAGGTGTGCCAAGCTTGTAGCATCATACCCTAGAAGACTCGAGGCTGTAATTGCTGCCAAAGGTGCTTCAACAAAGTACTGAGTAAAGGGTCTGAATACTTGTCTAATTGTGATATTCGTTTTTTCATGTTACATAAATTTGCAAAAATAAATAAAAACCTGGTTTTACTTGGTCAATATTGGGTATTCTGTGTAGATTGATAAGGAAAAAATACAAATGTAATCAATTTTAGAATAAGGCTGTAACGTAACAAAATGTAGTAAAAGTCAAGTTGTCTGAATATTTTCCCGAGAAACACCAGGAATGAATGTCGTTCCCATAGAATTCCATTCAACATTTTGGGACAAAGTAGCTCCCGCTATTTAAACCAATGACAACACACGTCACTCATTTCAGTACTTCCTAGTTCCATGTAGCAAACTGTTATTTCAGTTCATATTTAAAAACCTTGAACATCTGGAGAGTCCCCTGCTGATTATACGTTTTATAAATTATAACAATAAAATAATAACAAAACTCATAATCGATAAAATTGGCAAAAGTCTTACCGGACTTGATACATTTCAATCAAAACAGGGTTTTATTAAAAATAGACACAAACAGAGTCGGATGTTTCAGTATAATATGAAACGATAAAAAACAAGATATTGACTACAGCTAGAGGTCAGTGTTCAACACCATAATGAACCCTGGGACTAAACACCTCCCTCTGTAACTGGATCCTGGACTTCCTGACGCCCCCCCCCAGGGGATAAGGGTAGGTAACAACACATCTGCCACGCTGATCCTGAGGGAGAGGTGGGGAGAGGACGGGGGTGGTAGAAGGAGAGGAGGGGAGAGGGAGAGGTGGGGAGAGGGAGAGAGGGAGAGGAGAGGACAGAGGGTGGTAGAAGGAGAGGAGGAGGAGAGGAGAAGTGGGGAGAGGGAGAGGTGGGGAGAGGACAGGGGGTGGTAGAAGGAGAGGAGGGGAGAGGGAGAGGTGGGGAGAGGGAGAGAGGGAGAGGACAGGGGTGGTAGAAGGAGAGGTGGGAGAGGGAGAGGTG
>NW_021822475.1:0-22500 GCF_901001165.1 Salmo trutta
CTGTTAATACAGGACTAGCAAAGGCCTGTTAATACAGGACTAGCAAAGGCCTGTTAATACAGGACTAGCAAAGGCCTGTTAATACAGGACTAGTGAAGGCCTGTTAATACAGGACTAGTAAAGGTCTGTTAATACAGGACTAGTAAAGGTCTGTTAATACAGGACTAGTAATACAGGACTAGTAAAGGCCTGTTAATACAGGACTAGTAAAGGTCTGTTAATACAGGACTAGTAATACAGGACTAGTAAAGGCTTGTTAATACAGGACTAGTAAAGGCCCAGTGTTACAGGACTAGTAAAGCCCTGTTAATACAGGACTAGTAAAGGCCTGTTAATACAGGACTAGTAAAGGCCTGTTAATACAGGACTAGTAATACAGGACTAGTAAAGGCCTTTTAATACAGGACTAGTAAAGGCCTGTTAATACAGGACTAGTAAAGGTCTGTTAATACAGGACTAGTAATACAGGACTAGTAAAGGCTTGTTAATACAGGACTAGTAAGGCCCGTGTTACAGGACTAGTAAAGGCCTGGTAATACTGACTAGTAAAGGCCTGTTAATACAGGACTAGTAAAGGCTGTTAATACAGGACTAGTAAGGCTGTAATACAGGACTAGTAAAGGCCCTGTTAATGCAGGACTAGTAAAGGCCTGTTAATACAGGACTAGTAAGGGTCTGTTAATACAGGACTAGTAAAGGTCTGTTAATACAGGACTAGTATACAGACTAGTAAAGGCCTGTTAATACAGGACTAGTAAAGGTCCGTTAATACAGGACTAGTAAAGGTCTGTTAATACAGGACTAGTAAGGTCTGTAATACAGGACTAGTAATACAGGATAGTACTACAGGACTAGTAAAGGCTGTAATACAGGACTAGTAAAGGCTGTTATACAGGACTAGTAAAGGTCTGTTAATACAGGACTAGTAATACAGGACTAGTAATACAGGACTAGTAAAGGCCTGTTAATACAGTACTAGTAAAGGTCTGTTAATACAGGACTAGTAAAGGTCTGTTAATACAGGACTAGCAAAGGCCTGTTAATACAGGACTAGCAAAGGCCTGTTAATACAGGACTAGTAAAGGTCTGTTAATACAGGACTAGTAAAGGTCTGTTAATACAGGACTAGCAAAGGCCTGTTAATACAGGACTAGCAAAGGCCTGTTAATACAGGACTAGCAAAGGCCTGTTAATACAGGACTAGTAAAGGCCTGTTAATACAGGACTAGTAATACAGGACTAGTAAAGGTCTGTTAATACAGGACTAGTAATACAGGACTAGTAAAGGCCTGTTAATACAGGACTAGTAAAGGTCCGTTAATACAGGACTAGTAAAGGTCTGTTAATACAGGACTAGTAAAGGTCTGTTAATACAGGACTAGTAATACAGGACTAGTAATACAGGACTAGTAATACAGGACTAATAATACAGGACTAGTAAAGGCCTGTTAATACAGGACTAGTAAAGGTCTGTTAATACAGGACTAGTAATACAGGACTAGTAATACAGGACTAGTAAAGGCCTGTTAATACAGGACTAGTAAAGGTCTGTTAATACAGGACTAGTAAAGGCCTGTTAATACAGGACTAGCAAAGGCCTGTTCATACAGGACTAGTAAAGGTCCGTTAATACAGGACTAGTAAAGGTCTGTTAATACAGGACTAGTAAACGTCTGTTAATACAGGACTAGTAATACAGGACTAGTAATACAGGACTAGTAAAGGCCTGTTAATACAGGACTAGTAAAGGCCTGTTAATACAGGACTAGTAAAGGTCTGTTAATACAGGACTAGTAATACAGGACTAGTAATACAGGACTAGTAAAGGCCTGTTAATACAGTACTAGTAAAGGTCTGTTAATACAGGACTAGTAAAGGTCTGTTAATACAGGACTAGCAAAGGCCTGTTAATACAGGACTAGCAAAGGCCTGTTAATACAGGACTAGTAAAGGTCTGTTAATACAGGACTAGTAAAGGTCTGTTAATACAGGACTAGCAAAGGCCTGTTAATACAGGACTAGCAAAGGCCTGTTAATACAGGACTAGCAAAGGCCTGTTAATACAGGACTAGTAAAGGCCTGTTAATACAGGACTAGTAATACAGGACTAGTAAAGGTCTGTTAATACAGGACTAGTAATACAGGACTAGTAAAGGCCTGTTAATACAGGACTAGTAAAGGTCCGTTAAGACAGGACTAGTAAAGGTCTGTTAATACAGGACTAGTAAAGGTCTGTTAATACAGGACTAGTAATACAGGACTAGTAATACAGGACTAGTAAAGGCCTGTTAATACAGGACTAGTAAAGGCCTGTTAATACAGGACTAGTAAAGGTATGTTAATACAGGACTAGTAATACAGGACTAGTAATACAGGACTAGTAAAGGCCTGTTAATACAGGACTAGTAAAGGTCTGTTAATACAGGACTAGTAAAGGCCTGTTAATACAGGACTAGCAAAGGCCTGTTCATACAGGACTAGCAAAGGTCTGTTAATACAGGACTAGTAAAGGCCTGTTAATACAGGACTAGTAAAGGTCTGTTAATACAGGACTAGTAATACAGGACTAGTAAAGGCCTGTTAATACAGGACTAGTAAAGGTCTGTTAATACAGGACTAGTAATACAGGACTAGTAAAGGCTTGTTAATACAGGACTAGTAAAGGCCCAGTGTTACAGGACTAGTAAAGGCCTGTTAATACAGGACTAGTAAAGGCCTGTTAATACAGGACTAGTAATACAGGACTAGTAAGGCCTGTTAATACAGGACTAGTAAAGGTCTGTTAATACAGGACTAGTAAAGGCCTGTTAATACAGGACTAGTAAATGCCTGTTAATACAGGACTAGTAAAGGCCTGTTAATGCAGGACTAGTAAAGGTCTGTTAATACAGGACTAGAAAAGGTCTGTTAATACAGGACTAGCAAAGGCCTGTTCATACAGGACTAGCAAAGGTCTGTTAATACAGGACTAGTAAAGGCCTGTTAATACAGGACTAGTAAAGGTCTGTTAATACAGGACTAGTAATACAGGACTAGTAAAGGCCTGTTAATACAGGACTAGTAAAGGTCTGTTAATACAGGACTAGTAATACAGGACTAGTAAAGGCTTGTTAATACAGGACTAGTAAGGCCCAGTGTTACAGGACTAGTAAAGGCCTGTTAATACAGGATAGTAAAGGCCTGTTAATACAGGACTAGTAATACAGGACTAGTAAAGGCCTGTTAATACAGGACTAGTAAAGGTCTGTTAATACAGGACTAGTAAAGGCCTGTTAATACAGGACTAGTAAATGCCTGTTAATACAGGACTAGTAAAGGCCTGTTAATGCAGGACTAGTAAAGGTCTGTTAATACAGGACTAGAAAAGGTCTGTTAATACAGGACTAGTAAAGGTCTGTTAATACAGGACTAGTAATACAGGACTAGTAAAGGCCTGTTAATACAGGACTAGTAAAGGTCCGTTAATACAGGACTAGTAAAGGTCTGTTAATACAGGACTAGTAAAGGTCTGTTAATACAGGACTAGTAATACAGGACTAGTAATACAGGACTAGTAAAGGCCTGTTAATACAGGACTAGTAAAGGCCTGTTAATACAGGACTAGTAATACAGGACTAGTAATACAGGACTAGTAAAGGCCTGTTAATACAGGACTAGTAAAGGTCTGTTAATACAGGACTAGTAAAGGTCTGTTAATACAGGACTAGTAAAGGCCTGTTAATACAGGACTAGCAAAGGCCTGTTAATACAGGACTAGCAAAGGCCTGTTAATACAGGACTAGTAAAGGCCTGTTAATAAAGGACTAGTAATACAGGACTAGTAAAGGCCTGTTAATACAGGACTAGTAAAGGTCTGTTAATACAGGACTAGTAATAAAGGACTAGTAAAGGCTTGTTAATACAGGACTAGTAAAGGCCCAGTGTTACAGGACTAGTAAGGCCTGTTAATACAGGACGTAAAGCGCTTGTTAATACAGGACTAGTAAAGGCCTGTTAATACAGGACTAGTAAAGGCCTGTTAATACAGGACTAGTAAAGGCCTGTTAATACAGGACTCAGTAATACAGGACTAGGTAAAGGCCTGTTAACACAGGCCTAGTAAAGGTCTGTTAATACAGGACTAGTAATACAGGACTAGTAAAGGCCTGTTAATACAGGACTAGTAATACAGGACTAATAAAGGCTTGTTAATACAGGACTAGTAAAGGCCCAGTGTTACAGGACTAGTAAAGGCCTGTTAATACAGGACTAGTAAAGGCCTGGTAATACAGGACTAGAAATGGTCTGTTAATACAGGACTAGTAATACAGGACTAGTAAAGGCTTGTTAATACAGGACTAGTAAAGGCCCAGTGTTACAGGACTAGTAAAGGCCTGTTAATACAGGACAATTAAAGGCCTGTTAATACAGGACTAGTAAAGGCCTGTTAATACAGGACTAGTAAAGACCTGTTAATACAGGACTAGTAAAGGCCTGTTAATACAGGACTAGTAAAGGTCTGTTAATACAGGACTAGTAAAGGCCTGTTAATACAGGACTAGTAATACAGGACTAGTAAAGGCCTGTTAATACAGGACTAGTAAAGGCCTGTTAATACAGGACTAGTAAAGGCCTGTTAATACAGGACTAGTAAAGGCCTGTTAATACAGGACTAGTAAAGGTCTGTTAATACAGGACTAGTAATACAGGACTAGTAAAGGCCTGTAATACAGGACTAGTAAAGGTCCGTTAATACAGGACTAGTAAGGTCTGTTAATACAGGACTAGTAAAGGTCTGTTAATACAGGACTAGTAATACAGGACTAGTATACAGGACTAGTAAAGGCCTGTTAATACAGGACGTAAAGGCCTGTTAATACGGACTAGTAATACAGGACTAGTAAAGGCCTGTTAATACAGGACTAGTAAAGGTCTGTTAATACAGGACTAGTAAAGGTCTGTTAATACAGGACTAGTAAAGGCCTGTTAATACAGGACTAGCAAAGGCCTGTTAATACAGGACTAGCAAAGGCCTGTTAATACAGGACTAGTAAAGGCCTGTTAATACAGGACTAGTAAAGTCTGGTTAATACAGGACTAGTAATACAGGACTAGTAAAGGCCTGTTAATACAGGACTAGTAAAGGTCTGTTAATACAGGACTAGTAATACAGGACTAGTAAAGGCTTGTTAATACAGGACTAGTAAAGGCCCAGTGTTACAGGACTAGTAAAGGCCTGTTAATACAGGACTAGTAAAGGCCTGTTAATACAGGACTAGTAAAGGCCTGTTAATACAGGACTAGTAAAGGCCTGTTAATACAGGACTAGTAATACAGGACTAGTAAAGGCCTGTTAATACAGGACTAGTAAAGGTCTGTTAATACAGGACTAGTAATACAGGACTAGTAAAGGCCTGTTAATACAGGACTAGTAAAGGTCTGTTAATACAGGACTAGTAATACAGGACTAGTAAAGGCCCAGTGTTACAGGACTAGTAAAGGCCTGTTAATACAGGACTAGTAAAGGCCTGGTAATACAGGACTAGTAATGGTCTGTTAATACAGGACTAGTAATACAGGACTAGTAAAGGCTTGTTAATTCAGGACTAGTAAAGGCCCAGTGTTACAGGACTAGTAAAGGCCTGTTAATACAGGACTAGTAAAACAGGACTAGTAAAGGCCTGTTAATACAGGACTAGTAAAGGTCTGTTAATACAGGACTAGTAAAGGCCTGTTAATACAGGACTAGTAATACAGGACTAGTAAAGGCCTGTTAATACAGGACTAGTAATACAGGACTAGTAAAGGCCTGTTAATACAGGACTAGTAATACAGGACTAGTAAAGGCCTGTTAATACAGGACTAGTAAAGGCCTGTTAATACAGGACTAGTAAAGGCCTGTTAATACAGGACTAGTAAAGGCCTGTTAATACAGGACTAGTAAAGGTCTGTTAATACAGGACTAGTAATACAGGACTAGTAAAGGTCCGTTAATACAGGACTAGTAAAGGTCTGTTAATACAGGACTAGTAAAGGTCTGTTAATACAGGACTAGTAAAGGTCTGTTAATACAGGACTAGTAATACAGGACTAGTAATACAGGACTAGTAATACAGGACTAGTAAAGGCCTGTTAATACAGGACTAGTAAAGGCCTGTTAATACAGGACTAGTAATACAGGACTAGTAAAACAGGACTAGTAAAGGCCTGTTAATACAGGACTAGTAAAGGTCTGTTAATACAGGACTAGTAAAGGTCTGTTAATACAGGACTAGTAATACAGGACTAGTAAATGCCTGTTAATACAGGACTAGTAAAGTTGTTAATACAGGACTAGTAAAGGTCTGTTATACAGGACTAGTAAAGGCCTGTTAATACAGGACTAGTAAAGGCCTGTTAATACAGGACTAGTAAAGGCCTGTTAATACAGGACTAGTAAAGGTCTGTTAATACAGGACTAGTAATACAGGACTAGTAAAGGTCTGTTAATACAGGACTAGTAAAGGTCTGTTAATACAGGACTAGTAATACAGGACTAGTAATACAGGACTAGTAATACAGGACTAATAAAGGTCTGTTAATACAGGACTAGTAATACAGGACTAGTAAAGGCCTGTTAAAACACAGGACCTAGTAAATGCCTGTTAATACCGGACTAGTAAAGTCCGTAATACAGGACTAGTAAAGGCCTGTTAATACAGGACTAGTAAGGTCTGTTAATACAGGACTAGTAAAGGTCTGTTAATACAGGACTAGTAATACAGGACTAGTAAAGGTCTGTTAATACAGGACTAGTAATACAGGACTAGTAAAGGTCTGTTAATACAGGACTAGTAAAGGTCTGTTAATACAGGACTAGTAAAGGCCTGTTAATACAGGCACTAGTAAAGGCCTGTTAATACAGGACTAGTAAAGGCCTGTTAATACAGGACTAGTAAAGGCCTGTTAATACAAGACTAGTAAAGGCCTGTTAATGCAGGACTAGTAAAGGTCTGTTAATACAGGACTAGTAAAGGCCTGTTAATACAGGACTAGTAAAGGTCTGTTAATACAGGACTAGTAATACTGGACTAGTAAAGGTCTGTTAATACAGGACTAGTAATACTGGACTAGTAAAGGTCTGTTAATACAGGACTAGTAAAGGTCTGTTAATACAGGACAAGTAAAGGTCTGTTAATACAGGACTAGTAAAGGCCTGTTAATACAGGACTAGTAATACAGGACTAGTAATACAGGACTAGTAAAGGCCTGTTAATAAAGGACTAGTAAAGGTCTGTTAATACAGGACTAGTAAAGGTCTGTTAATACAGGACTAGTAAAGGCCTGTTAATACAGGACTAGCAAAGGCCTGTTAATACAGGACTAGCAAAGGCCTGTTAATACAGGACTAGTAAAGGCCTGTTAATACAGGACTAGTAATACAGGACTAGTAAAGGCCTGTTAATACAGGACTAGTAAAGGCCTGTTAATACAGGACTAGTAATACAGGACTAGTAATACAGGACTAGTAAAGGCCTGTTAATAAAGGACTAGTAAAGGTCTGTTAATACAGGACTAGTAAAGGTCTGTTAATACAGGACTAGTAAAGGCCTGTTAATACAGGACTAGCAAAGGCCTGTTAATACAGGACTAGCAAAGGCCTGTTAATACAGGACTAGTAAAGGCCTGTTAATACAGGACTAGTAATACAGGACTAGTAAAGGCCTGTTAATACAGGACTAGTAATAAAGGACTAGTAAAGGCTTGTTAATACAGGACTAGTAAAGGCCCAGTGTTACAGGACTAGTAAAGGCCTGTTAATACAGGACTAGTAAAGGCCTGTTAATACAGGACTAGTAAAGGCCTGTTAATACAGGACTAGTAATACAGGACTAGTAAAGGCCTGTTAACACAGGACTAGTAAAGGTCTGTTAATACAGGACTAGTAATACAGGACTAGTAAAGGCCTGTTAATACAGGACTAGTAATACAGGACTAATAAAGGCTTGTTAATACAGGACTAGTAAAGGCCCAGTGTTAAAGGACTAGTAAAGGCCTGTTAATACAGGACTAGTAAAGGCCTGGTAATACAGGACTAGTAATGGTCTGTTAATACAGGACTAGTAATACAGGACTAGTAAAGGCTTGTTAATACAGGACTAGTAAAGGCCCAGTGTTACAGGACTAGTAAAGGCCTGTTAATACAGGACAAGTAAAGGCCTGTTAATACAGGACTAGTAAAGGCCTGTTAATACAGGACTAGTAAAGGCCTGTTAATACAGGACTAGTAATACAGGACTAGTAAAGGCCTGTTAATACAGGACTAGTAAAGGCCTGTTAATACAGGACTAGTAAAGGCCTGTTAATACAGGACTAGTAAAGGCCTGTTAATACAGGACTAGTAAAGGTCTGTTAATACAGGACTAGTAATACAGGACTAGTAAAGGCCTGTTAATACAGGACTAGTAAAGGTCCGTTAATACAGGACTAGTAAAGGCCTGTTAATACAGGACTAGTAAAGGCCTGTTAATACAGGACTAGTAATACAGGACTAGTAAAGGCCTGTTAATACAGGACTAGTAAAGGTCTGTTAATACAGGACTAGTAAAGGTCTGTTAATACAGGACTAGTAAAGGCCTGTTAATACAGGACTAGCAAAGGCCTGTTAATACAGGACTAGCAAAGGCCTGTTAATACAGGACTAGTAAAGGCCTGTTAATACAGGACTAGTAAAGGTCTGTTAATACAGGACTAGTAATACAGGACTAGTAAAGGCCTGTTAATACAGGACTAGTAATACAGGACTAGTAAAGGCTTGTTAATACAGGACTAGTAAAGGCCCAGTGTTACAGGACTAGTAAAGGCCTGTTAATACAGGACTAGTAAAGGCCTGTTAATACAGGACTAGTAAAGGCCTGTTAATACAGGACTAGTAATACAGGACTAGTAAAGGCCTGTTAATACAGGACTAGTAAAGGTCTGTTAATACAGGACTTGTAATACAGGACTAGTAAAGGCCTGTTAATACAGGACTAGTAAAGGTCTGTTAATACAGGACTAGTAATACAGGACTAGTAAAGGCCCAGTGTTACAGGACTAGTAAAGGCCTGTTAATACAGGACTAGTAAAGGCCTGTTAATACAGGACTAGTAATGGTCTGTTAATACAGGACTAGTAATACAGGACTAGTAAAAGCTTGTTAATACAGGACTAGTAAAGGCCCAGTGTTACAGGACTAGTAAAGGCCTGTTAATACAGGACTAGTAAAGGCCTGTTAATACAGGACTAGTAAAGGCCTGTTAATACAGGACTAGTAAAGGCCTGTTAATACAGGACTAGTAATACAGGACTAGTAAAGGCCTGTTAATACAGGACTAGTAAAGGTCTGTTAATACAGGACTAGTAAAGGCCTGTTAATACAGGACTAGTAATACAGGACTAGTAAAGGCCTGTTAATACAGGACTAGTAAAGGCCTGTTAATACAGGACTAGTAAAGGCCTGTTAATACAGGACTAGTAAAGGTCTGTTAATACAGGACTAGTAATACAGGACTAGTAAAGGTCCGTTAATACAGGACTAGTAAAGGTCTGTTAATACAGGACTAGTAAAGGTCTGTTAATACAGGACTAGTAATACAGGACTAGTAATACAGGACTAGTAAAGGCCTGTTAATACAGGACTAGTAAAGGCCTGTTAATACAGAACTAGTAATACAGGACTAGTAAAACAGGACTAGTAAAGGCCTGTTAATACAGGACTAGTAAAGGTCTGTTAATACAGGACTAGTAAAGGTCTGTTAATACAGGACTAGTAATACAGGACTAGTAAATGCCTGTTAATACAGGACTAGTAAAGGTCTGTTAATACAGGACTAGTAAAGGTCTGTTAATACAGGACTAGTAAAGGCCTGTTAATACAGGACTAGTAAAGGCCTGTTAATACAGGACTAGTAAAGGTCTGTTAATACAGGACTAGTAATACAGGACTAGTAAAGGTCTGTTAATACAGGACTAGTAAAGGTCTGTTAATACAGGACTAGTAATACAGGACTAGTAAAGGCCTGTTAATACAGGACTAGTAATACAGGACTAGTAAAGGTCTGTTAATACAGGACTAGTAATACAGGACTAGTAAAGGCCTGTTAATACAGGACTAGTAAATGCCTGTTAATACAGGACTAGTAAAGGCCTGTTAATACAGGACTAGTAAAGGTCTGTTAATACAGGACTAGTAAAGGTCTGTTAATACAGGACTAGTAATACAGGACTAGTAAAGGTCTGTTAATACAGGACTAGTAATACAGGACTAGTAAAGGTCTGTTAATACAGGACTAGTAAAGGCCTGTTAATACAGGACTAGTAAAGGCCTGTTAATACAGGACTAGTAAAGGCCTGTTAATACAGGACTAGTAAAGGCCTGTTAATACAGGACTAGTAAAGGCCTGTTAATACAAGACTAGTAAAGGCCTGTTAATGCAGGACTAGTAAAGGTCTGTTAATACAGGACTAGTAAAGGCCTGTTAATACAGGACTAGTAAAGGTCTGTTAATACAGGACTAGTAATACTGGACTAGTAAAGGTCTGTTAATACAGGACTAGTAATACTGGACTAGTAAAGGTCTGTTAATACAGGACTAGTAAAGGTCTGTTAATACAGGACTAGTAAAGGTCTGTTAATACAGGACTAGTAAAGGCCTGTTAATACAGGACTAGTAAAGGCCTGTTAATACAGGACTAGTAATACAGGACTAGTAAAGGCCTGTTAATACAGGACTAGTAAAGGTCTGTAATACAGGACTAGTAAAGGCCTGTTAATACAGGACTAGTAATACAGGACTAGTAAAGGCCTGTTAATACAGGACTAGTAATACAGGACTAGTAAAGGTCTGTTAATACAGGACTAGTAAAGGCCTGTTAATACAGGACTAGTAAAGGCCTGTTAATACAGGACTAGTAATACAGGACTAGTAAAGGCCTGTTAATACAGGACTAGTAAAGGTCTGTTAATACAGGACTAGTAAAGGTCTGTTAATACAGGACTAGTAAGGCCTGTTAATACAGGACTAGTAAAGGCCTGTTAATACAGGACTAGTAAAGGCCTGGTAATACAGGACTAGTAAAGGCCTGTTAATACAGGACTAGTAAAGGTCTGTTAATACAGGACTAGTAAAGGCCTGTTAATACAGCACTAGTAAAGGCCTGTTAATACAGGACTAGTAAAGGCCTGTTAATACAGGACTAGTAAAGGTCTGTTAATACAGGACTAGTAATACAGGACTAGTAAAGGTCTGTTAATACAGGACTAGTAATACAGGACTAGTAAAGGCCTGTTAATACAGGACTAGTAAAGGTCTGTTAATACAGGACTAGTAAAGGTCTGTTAATACAGGACTAGTAATACAGGACTAGTAAAGGCCTGTTAATACAGGACTAGTAATACAGGACTAGTAAAGGTCTGTTAATACAGGACTAGTAAAGGCCTGTTAATACAGGACTAGTAATACAGGACTAGTAAAGGCCTGTTAATACAGGACTAGTAAAGGCCTGTTAATACAGGACTAGTAATACAGGACCAGTAAAGGCCTGTTAATACAGGACTAGTAATACAGGACTAGTAATACAGGACTAGTAAAGGCCCGTTAATACAGGACTAGTAAAGGTATGTTAATACAGGACTAGTAATACAGGACTAGTAAAGGCCCGTTAATACAGGACTAGTAATACAGGACTAGTAAAGGTCTGTTAATACAGGACTAGTAAAGGCCTGTTAGTACAGGACTAGTAAAGGCCTGTTAATACAGGACTAGTAAAGGCCTGTTAATACAGGACTAGTAATACAGGACTGGTAAAGGCCTGTTAATACAGGACTAGTAAAGGTCTGTTAATACAGGACTAGTAAAGGCCTGTTAATACAGGACTAGTAATACAGGACTAGTAAAGGCCTGTTAATACAGGACTAGTAAAGGCCTGTTAATACAGGACTAGTAAAGGCCTGTTAATACAGGACTAGTAATACAGGACTAGTAATACAGGACTAGTAAAGGCCCGTTAATACAGGACTAGTAAAGGTATGTTAATACAGGACTAGTAATACAGGACTAGTAAAGGCCCGTTAATACAGGACTAGTAATACAGGACTAGTAAAGGTCTGTTAATACAGGACTAGTAAAGGCCTGTTAGTACAGGACTAGTAAAGGCCTGTTAATACAGGACTAGTAAAGGCCTGTTAATACAGGACTAGTAATACAGGACTGGTAAAGGCCTGTTAATACAGGACTAGTAAAGGTCTGTTAATACAGGACTAGTAAAGGTCTGTTAATACAGGACTAGTAAAGGCCTGTTAATACAGGACTAGTAAAGGCCTGTTAATACAGGACTAGTAATACAGGACTATTAAAGGCCTGTTAATACAGGACTAGTAAAGGTCTGTTAATACAGGACTAGTAAAGGCCTGTTAATACAGGACTAGTAAAGGCCTGTTAATACAGGACTAGTAAAGGCCTGTTAATACAGCACTAGTAAAGGCCTGTTAATACAGGACTAGCAAAGGCCCAGTGCACTACTTTTGTGAAAAATATATTTGTATTTAAGTGTTTTTCTAATGATCGATTAGCCTTTTAAAATGATAAACTTGGATTAGCTTACACAACGTGGCATTGGAACACAGGAGTGATGGTTGCTGATAATGGACCTCTGTACGCCAATGTAGATATTCCATTAAAAATCAGCTGTTTCCAGCTACAATAGTCATTTACAACATTAACAATGTCTACACTGTATTTCTGATCAATTTGATGTTATTTTAATGGACAGAAAAAAAAGTGTTTTTCTTTCAATAACAAGGACATTTCTAAGTGACCCCAAACTTTTGAACAGTATACATATGAGATGAGTAATGCGAGATATGTAAACATTATTTAAAGTGACTAGTGATTCATTTATTGAAGTGGCCAATGATTTCAAGTCTGTATGTTGACATCAGCCACTCTGTTAGTGATGGCTGTTTATCAGTCTGGAGATAGAAGCTGTTTATCAGTCTGATGGTCTGGAGATAGAAGCTGTTTATCAGTCTGATGGTCTGGAGATAGAAGCTGTTTATCAGTCTGATGGTCTGGAGATAGAAGCTGTTTATCAGTCTGATGGCCTGGAGATAGAAGCTGTTTATCAGTCTGATGGTCTGGAGATAGAAGCTGTTTATCAGTCTGATGGTCTGGAGATAGAAGCTGTTTATCAGTCTGATGGTCTGGAGATAGAAGCTGTTTAACAGTCTGATGGCCTTGAGATAGAAGCTGTTTATCAGTCTGATGGTCTGGAGATAGAAGCTGTTTATCAGTCTGATGGTCTGGAGATAGAAGCTGTTTATCAGTCTGATGGTCTGGAGATAGAAGCTGTTTTTCAGTCTCTCAGGCCCCAGCTTTGATCCACCTGTACTGACCTCGCCTTCTGGATGATAGCGGGGTGAACAGGTAGTGGCTCGGGTGGTTGTTGTCCTTGATGATCTTTTTTGGCCTTCCTGTGACATCGGGTGGTGTAGGTGTCCTGGAGGGCAGGTAGTTTGCTCCCATTGATGCATTATCCAGACCGCACTACCTTCTGGAGAGCCTTACGGCTGTAGGCGGAGCAGTTGCCGTACCAGGCGGTGATACAGCCCGACAGGATGCTCTCGATTGTGCATCTGTAAAAGTTTGTCAGGGTTTTAGGTGACAAGCCGAATTTCTTCAGCCTCCTGAGGTTAAAGAGGCGCTGCTGCGCCTTCTTCACCACGCTCTCTGTGTGGGTGGACCATTTCAGTTTGTCCGTGATGTGTACGCAGAGGAACTTAAAACTTTCCACCTTCTCCACTGCTGTCCCGTCGATGTGGATATGGGGGTGCTCCCTCTGCTGTTTCCTGAAGTCCACGATCATCTCCTTTGTTTTGTTGATGTTGAGTGAGAGGTTATTTTCCTGACACCACACTCCGAGGGCTCTCATCTCCTCCCTGTAGGCCGTCTCGTCGTTGTTGGAAATTAAGCCTACCCCTGTAGTGTCGTCTGCGTTAATCATGAAACATACACCCCCACCCTTCTTCTTCCCGGAGAGATGTTTATTTCCTGTCGGTGCGACGCACAAAGAATCCAGCCGGCTGTACCGACTCCGACAGTAGAGAGGGCCATGTTCCCGTGAAAACAGAGTATGTTACAATCCCAGATGTCTCTCTGAAAAGCAACTCTTGCCCTGATTTTGTCGACCTTGTTATCTAGAGACCGGACATTAGCGAGTAATATAGTTGGATAAATGTAGATAAACTTGGATTTGTTTTTCTTGCCAAGACTTATACATGATACTACCCTCTACATCAAAACCTTTAAACCAAATCAAATTCCACACCTGAAACCTTGATTTGGGACAAAATGACCTGAATTGACTATTACTACCAAGGACTATCAAGTTAAAACTTCTAACAAACCAAAACCTGCTGAAGAAACACAGCAGAACCTGTAAATGGTTTGTTTAGAAGGGTGTTTGATTTATTATTTCCGGGTTTTGGGTTATGTTCAAATGTTTTTGTATTTCTATGTTCTTTCTAGTTTAGTATTTCTATGTTTAGGTATTGGGTGTTGGACTCTCAATTGGAGGCAGGTGTTTCCTAGTTGCCTCTGATTGAGAGTCCTATAATTAGGTATGTTGTGTTTGGAGGTTGTGGGAGATTGTGCTAGGTATAGCCTTGTGCCTTACCAGCGTATTTGTGTTTTGTGTACATGTTTATTTTGGTTTCCCTTCTTTTCCTAAATAAAGAAGATGAGTACACATGATCCCGCTGCGTTTTGGTCCGACAATGATTTTTCCTTATCGTCTGACGAAGAAGAAAGTGACATCCATAACAAAGCCATCACCTACAGAGAGATGAACCTGGAGAAGAGTCCCCTAAGCAAGCTGGTCCTGGGGCTCTGTTCACAAACACAAACAGACCCCACAGAGCCCCAGGACAGCAACACAATTAGACCCAACCAATTACTTGACACATTGGAAAGAATTAACAAAAAAACAGAGCAAACTAGAATGCTATTTGTCCCTAAACAGAGAGACACAGTGGCAGAATACCTGACCACTGTGACTGACTCAAACTTAAGGAAAGCGTTGACTATGTACAGACTCAGTGAGCATAGCCTTGCTATTGAGAAAGGTCGCCGTAGGCAGACATGGCTCTCAAGAGAAGACAGGCTATGTGCAACACTGCCTACAAAATGAGGTGGAAACTGAGCTGCTCTTCCTAACCTCCTGCCAAATGTATGACCATATTAGAGACACATATTTCCCTCACATTACACAGATACGCAAAGAATTGGAAAACAAACCCGATTTTGATAAACTCCCATATCTACTGGGTGAAATACCACAGTGTGACATCACAGCAGCAAGATGTGTGACCTGTTGCCACAAGAAAAGGTCAACCAGTGAAGAACAAACACCATTGTAAATACAACCCATATTTACATCGTTACAACACTGTATATAGAAATGAAATTTGAAATGTGTTTATTCTTTTGGAACTTCTGTGAGTGTAATGTTTACTGTTCATTTATTATTGTTTATTTCACTTTTGTTTATTATTTATTTGACTTGCTTTGGCAACGAAAACATATATTTCCCAGGCCAATAAAGTCCTTAAATTGAATTGAGAGAGCGGGAGAGAGACCAATTATACTAAGAGGTCATTACAGCAATACATCTCTCTGAGAGGTCTTGTTAAAGCATGTGTGTGTGTGGTGTCTGTTTGGTGTGGTGTGTGTGTGAGAGACAGAGAGAGACAGAGAGAAAAGGAATACAGGAAATGCAAAGACAGGAGGTAGATAGATGTCAAGAAAAAGATAGAGAGACATTAAAAAAAGGTGCTGATGTTTTGTGAAAAAGCTGCTGAAGGTCAAACAAGCAACACATGGACAAACCAGTTCAAACCAGTTTGTGAAAACGTAAAAACGCTCCAGGCTGAAGTCTCCCCTTTAGGTACAGATCTATGATCAGCTCCAACCCTAACAACCATTAGTGGGGAAAATACACAAACTCAGCTAAAATCCGTATCTCACCCTACTCCAAATGAAAACTCACCACGTCCATATTTTAGAAAAGTCAATGTATCTTTATTCAACGATCTCTCCCCTCCTCAACAATATCTCAGCTCAATATTTCCTCTTTTCATATAAAAACAACATTATATACATATTATAATATCTACACTCATATTTTACATTATACCACAAACGATATATATCTGAGTCCCAAATGGCACCCTATTCCCTGTATAGAGCAATACTTCTGACCAGACCCCATAAGGGTAGTCAGGGTACGGGCCCAGAGGGGGTAGTCAGGGTACGGGCCCAGAGGGGGTAGTCAGGGTACGGGCCCAGAGGGGGTAGTCAGGGTACGGGCCCAGAGCGGGTAGTCAGGGTACGGGCCCAGAGGGGGTAGTCAGGGTACGGGCCCAGAGGGGGTAGTCAGGGTACGGGCCCAGAGGGGGTAGTCAGGGTACGGGCCCAGAGGGGCAGTCAGGGTACGGGCCCAGAGGGGGTAGTCAGGGTACGGGCCCAGAGGGGGTAGTCAGGGTACGGGCCCAGAGGGGTAGTCAGGGTACGGGCCCAGAGGGGGTAGTCAGGGTACGGGCCCAGAGGGGGTAGTCAGGGTACGGGCCCAGAGGGGGTAGTCAGGGTACGGGCCCAGAGGGGGTAGTCAGGGTACGGGCCCAGAGGGGGTAGTCAGGGTACGGGCCCAGAGGGGTAGTCAGGGTACGGGCCCAGAGGGGGTAGTCAGGGTACGGGCCCAGAGGGGGTAGTCAGGGTACGGGCCCAGAGGGGGTAGTCAGGGTACGGGCCCAGAGGGGGTAGTCAGGGTACGGGCCCAGAGGTGGTAGTCAGGGTACGGGCCCAGAGGTGGTAGTCAGGGTACGGGCCCAGAGGGGCAGTCAGGGTATGGGCCCAGAGGGGGTAGTCAGGGTACGGGCCCAGAGGGGTCTGATCTAAAGTAGTGCACTATATTGGGAATAGGATGCCATTTGGGATGCAGCAGAGCACAGTGTCTCTCCAGTCACAAAGACTGGTCCCAGACCTGTAGTTACCTCAGACCATCATGCTAGTCAGAGAGGTTGGCTGAAGACCAAACAAATCTGGGAACAGTGTTTATGTCTCTCCAGTCAGGAATCTATACTCAGCCTCATCTGGCCTCATATACAGTCTATACATCCTGCAGCAGTCTGGGTGGATTTACAGTAACTATACATCCTGCAGTAGTCTGGGTGGATTTACAGTAACTATACAGTCTATACATCCTGCAGTAGTCTGGGTGGATTTACAGTAACTATACAGTCTATACATCCTGCAGTAGTCTGGGTGGATTTACAGTAACTATACAGTCTATACATCCTGCAGTAGTCTGGGTGGATTTACAGTAACTATACAGTCTATACATCCTGCAGTAGTCTGGGTGGATTTACAGTAACAATACATCCAGCAGAAGTCTGGGTAGATTTACAGTAACTATACAGTCTATATATCCAGCAGTAGTCTGGGTGGATTTACAGTAACTATACAGTCTACACATCCAGCAGTAGTCTGGGTGGTTACAGTAACTATACAGTCTATACATCCAGCAGCAGTCTGGGTGGATTTACAGTAACTATACAGTCTATACACCCAGCAGCAGTCTGGGTGGATTTACAGTAACTATACATCTAGCAGTAGTCTGGGTGGTGTTACAGTAACTATACAGTCTACACATCCAGCAGCAGTCTGGGTGGATTTACAGTAACTACACATCCAGCAGTAGTCTGGGTGGATTTACAGTAACTATACAGTCTACACATTCAGCAGTAGTCTGGGTGGATTTACAGTAACTATACAGTCTATACATCCAGCAGTAGTCTGGGTGGAGTTACAGTAACTATACAGTCTATACATCCTGCAGTAGTCTGGGTGGTTACAGTAACTATACAGTCTATACTTTCTGCAGCAGTCTGGGTGGAGTTACAGTAACTATACAGTCTACACATCCAGCAGTAGTCTGGGTGGATTTACAGTAACTATACAGTCTATACATCCAGCAGTAGTCTGGGTGGAGTTACAGTAACTATACAGTCTACACATCCAGCAGTAGTCTGGGTGGATTTACAGTAACTACACATCCAGCAGCAGTCTGGGTGTATTTACAGTAACTACACATCCAGCAGTAGTCTGGGTGTATTTACAGTAACTACACATCCAGCAGTAGTCAGAGTGTATTTACAGTAACTACACTCAGTTTGGCCTCTGGGTGGGCGTTCGGTCAGGAGGCCTGTCAGGTCGCTGTATGGCCTCAGTGAGACCTCTCATGGATTCCTCCAGTCGCAGAAGATTCAAAGTTGATCTTGTAGTACCCGTCTCTTCACCATTATACCAGTTTCCAGCAGTGTTTTTTTTGGTCAGCGAGAAAATAGTTCCGCGGGGACGTGGTGAGGACATTTCTGAGTCATTTCCTGGTTTGTGGTATATTGGTATCTCCAGATAAAAATGGCACTAAAGTCCTTCCATAGGAGGATTCTTACATTGTCCTCTGTCAAACGACACCTCCTCATCACCTTTCCTCATCATCGTCACAAGTTCTCCTTTCCACCTATGAGGATATTGGGTCCCACTTTGGTTACCTCACATCCTCTCCTGACGAAACACCGTCGCCTCTTTGATGACATCACTTGTGGTTGTCAGTGAGGTCAAAATCCAGCACCATGAGTTTAGTCTCCTCTGTCCCGTTCCTGCTGCCGACTGCTGCTACCAGTCTGGTGTTGGACGCTCTGGAGAGAGAGAGGAGAGGAGGGTTAGTGTTACCAGTCTGGTGTTAGACTCCCTGGAGAGAGAGGAGAGGAGGGTTAGTGTTACCAGTCTGGTGTTAGACTCCATGGAGAGAGAGAGAAGAGGAGGGTTATGTGTGTGGTGTGTGTGTGGAGTGTGTGTATGGTGTGTGTGTGTATGGTGTGTGGAGTGTGTATGGAGTGTTTATCCTAGTCATTTACCTGATCCCCCACTCTGCAGAGCCACCAGGTCTCTGATCCACTCCCCTGTGTGTGGTGTGTATGGAGTGTGTGTGGTGTGTGTGTGGTGTGTATGGTGTGTGTGTGGTGTGTATGGTGTGTGTGTGGTGTGTATGGATTGTGTATGGTGTGTGTGTGGTGTGTATGGTGTGTGTGGTGTGTATGGAGTGTGTATGGTGTGTGTGTGGTGTGTGTATGGTGTGTGTGTGGTGTGTATGGAGTGTGTGTGGTGTGTGTGTGGTGTGTGTGGTGTGTATGGTGTGTGTGTGGTGTGTGTATGGTGTGTGTGTGGTGTGTATGGTGTGTGTGTGGTGTGTATGTGGTGTGTGTGTGTGGTGTGTATGGTGTGTTTGTGGTGTGTATGGTGTGTATGGAGTGTGTATGGTGTGTGTGTGTGGTGTGTATGGTGTGTGCGTGGTGTGTATGGTGTGTGCGTGGTGTGTGTGTGGTGTGTATGGTGTGTGTATGGTGTGTGTGTGGTGTGTATGGTGTGTGTGTGGTGTGTATGGTAAGTGTATGGTATGGTGTGTGTATGGTGTGTGTGGTGTGTGTGGTGTGTATGGTGTGTGTGTGGTGTGTGTGTGTGGTGTGTGTGTGTGTGTGGTGTGTGTGGTGTGTGTGGTGTGTGTGTGGTGTATGGAGTGTGTGTGGTGTGTATGGTGTGTGTGGTGTGTATGTGTGTGTGGTGTATATGGAGTGTGTGGTGTATATGGAGTGTGTGGTGTATATGGAGTGTGTGTGTATGGAGTGTGTGTGGTGTATGGAGTGTGTGTGGTGTATGGAGTGTGTGTGGTGTGTGTGGTGTGTGTGGTGTATGGAGTGTGTGTGGTGTATGGAGTGTGTGTGGTGTATGGTGTGTGTGGTGTATGGAGTGTGTGTGGTGTATGGAGTGTGTGTGGTGTATGGTGTGTGTGGTGTATGGAGTGTGTGTGGTGTGTGTGGTGTATGGAGTGTGTGTGGTGTATATGGAGTGTGTGTGTGTGGTGTGTGTGGTGTGTGTGGTGTATGGAGTGTGTGTGGTGTGTGCATCCTAGTCATTTACCTGATCCTCCACACCACTCCTCCCGATCCCCCACTCTGCAGCGCCACCAGGTCTCTGATCCACTCCCCCGTCGCCAGGCTCCACAGCTTCACTGTCCCGTCATCTGATGAAGAGACCACCAGGGAGCGAGAGAACTGGAGACAGGTTACTGCCGACTGGTGCTTATGGGGACCTGGAGAGGGAGAGAGGGGGAGAGAGAGAGAAGAGTTAATTATAGTAGGGGAACTGGAGAGAGAGACAGAGAGACAGACCTCCTATTGCCTGTTCCTCAGACACCCTGTCCCCTCCTATTGCCTGTTCCTCAGACACCCTGTCCCCTCCTATTGACTGTTCCTCAGACACCCTGTCCCTTCCTATTGCCTGTTCCTCAGACACCCTGTCCCCATTCTATTGGAGCTGTTACTGGGGACGGTACCATCCTGCAGCACAGAAGCCCTGCTCAACATGATCACTGAGATAGCTGGGATCTGTACGGTGGAGGACCAGACGACCAGCGGGACTTCCTCTGCCTCCCTCTCCGCCTCTGCCTCACCCTGCTCGGCCGCGAGCGCTGTCTCTCCCCCTGCTTTACTCTCCATCCATCCAGTAGCAACTGGAGCAAGGCTCTGACCGAGTTTTCATCATCCTTTCACTGGGGTGGACATGCAGACTCTCCCTGTGTCACGTCCTGACCAGCAGAGGGAGTAGTGGTGTAGTATTTTGGTCAGGACTTGGCAGAAGAAGTCTGTATGTGTTGTCTAGTATGTCTGTTTCTGCGTTAGTCTTGTGACTCCTGATCAGGAACAGCTGGGGATCGTTGTTCCTGATTGGGAGTCATACACTGCTCAAAAAAATAAAGGGAACGCTAAAATAACACATCCTAGATCTGAATGAATGAAATAATCTTATTAAATACTTTTTTCTTTACATAGTTGAATGTGCTGACAACAAAATCACACAAAAATAATCAATGGAAATCCAATTTATCAACCCATGGAGGTCTGGATTTGGAGTCACACTCAAAATTAAAGTGGAAAACCACACTACAGGCTGATCCAACTTTGATGTAATGTCCTTAAAACAAGTCAAAATGAGGCTCAGTAGTGTGTGTGGCCTCCACGTGCCTGTATGACCTCCCTACAACGCCTGGGCATGCTCCTGATGAGGTGGCGGATGGTCTCCTGAGGGATCTCCTCCCAGACCTGGACTAAAGCATCCGCCAACTCCTGGACAGTCTGTGGTGCAACGTGGCGTTGGTGGATGGAGCGGGACATGATGTCCCAGATGTGCTCAATTGGATTCAGGTCTGGGGAACGGGAGGTCCATAGCATCAATGCCTTCCTCTTGCAGGAACTGCTGACACACTCCAACCACATGAGGTCTAGCATTGTCTTGCATTAGGAGGAACCCAGGGCCAACCGCACCAGCATATGGTCTCACAAGGGGTCTGAGGATCTCATCTCGGTACCTAATGGCAGTCAGGCTACCTCTGGCGAGCACATGGAGGGCTGTGCGGCCCCCCAAAGAAATGCCACCCCACACCATGACTGACCCACCGCCAAACCGGTCATGCTGGAGGATGTTGCAGGCAGCAGAACGTTCTCCACGGCGTCTCCAGACTGTCACGTCTGTCACATGTGCTCAGTGTGAACCTGCTTTCAACTGTGAAGAGCACAGGGCGCCAGTGGCGAATTTGCCAATCTTGGTGTTCTCTGGCAAATGCCAAACGTCCTGCACGGTGTTGGGCTGTAAGCACAACCCCCGCCTGTGGACGTCGGGCCCTCATACCACCCTCATGGAGTCTGTTTCTGACCGTTTGAGCAGACACATGCACATTTGTGGCCTGCTGGAGGTCATTTTGCAGGGCTCTGGCAGTGCTCCTCCTTGCACAACGGCGGAGGTAGCGGTCCTGCTGCTGGGTTGTTGCCCTCCTACGGCCTCCTCCACGTGTCCTGATGTACTGGCCTGTCTCCTGGTAGCGCCTCCATGCTCTGGACACTACGCTGACAGACACAGCAAACCTTCTTGCCACAGCTCGCATTGATGTGCCATCCTGGATGAGCTGCACTACCTGAGCCACTTGTGTGGGTTGTAGACTCCGTCTCATGCTACCACTAGAGTGAAAGCACCGCCAGCATTCAAAAGTGACCAAAACATCAGCCAGGAAGCATAGGAACTGAGAAGTGGTCTGTGGTTACCACCTGCAGAACCACTCCTTTATTGGGGGTGTCTTGCTAATTGCCTATAATTTCCACCTGTTGTCTATTCCATTTGCACAACAACATGTGACATTTTTTGTCAATCAGTGTTGCTTCTTAAGTGGACAGTTTGATTTCACAGAAGTGTGATTGACTTGGAGTTACATTGTGTTGTTTAAGTGTTCCCTTTATTTTTTTGAGCAGTATATATACACATATATATGTTGTGGTAAACAGTGTAAATGGACAGAAAATCTCTATGAGAGAGTTAGTGGATTTTATCACCTCTG
>NW_021822476.1:0-25756 GCF_901001165.1 Salmo trutta
GGGAGAGAGAGGGAGAGAAAGAGGGAGAAAGAGGGAGAGAGAGGGAGAGAGAGAGAGAGAGAGAGAGAGGGAGAGGTTTAAGAGGTGTGTGTGTGCGTGCGTGTCTGTGTCCATGTTTGTGTGTAGGGAGGGAGGGGTACAGTATGTGGGAAAATACATATTTCATATTAATATGAAATGTCTGTGGAGACAATTTGAGCATCATCCTTCATCACTGTCTCCCTGACAAAGGCTATGACGCCGAAACACGTCAGCGGCTTTTTAGAATCTGTTCTATTGAACAACACTCCACTGCAATAAAGGCATTTTAATATCATGAAGAGTGCCTTGATCCTCCTTGATTTCTGAGCACTGCACACCTCTCTTCCCATGGGCACTGTTGGCTGTTGACAAACAGCATGAAAGGCTGCTATTGAGAGGAATCATCTCGGTCCAACGCACACCCACAATCCCATAAGCCCCCCATGGTTGATGAAGAGAGAGGCGGAGGGGGAGAGAGTTGGAAAGAGATGGAGAAAGAGTGGGAGAGATGGAGAGAGGGAGTGTGTGAGGTGTGGACGATGGAGGACAGATCTACAGGCTCTTCTGGTATGTCTGGCCTCTCTCTCTGTCTGTCATCGTCCTCCCCCAGTCCCCCAGACACCTAACCATCGCCTTGACACTGACATTTTTCTCATTTAGTCTTCCCCTCCGCTGTCCGCCGGGTTTTGATTATGTTGGCCCAAACCCTCCACTTGTCTGTGTCTGTGAGTAACCTGTCTCTACATAACCTGTAGGTGGTTTGTCAGTATTAAGCGACTGTCTGCTGCTGCTTACACACACACATAGTGGTATTTCAAATCAAGGTCGACGGCACCTTGGAGAGTTTAGCTGAGACTATTTCAGGCCCCGCTCTGCCTCACTATTCTAGGCCAAGAGACTATATACACCCTTCATCACATCAGTTTGCAGGGCATTTTAAACCGGCTGCATGGCTAAGCTCTGTGGAAGAGAAGCAGGACAGCCTTTAATATCCCTAACAAAAACCATCAAGCCGCGAACTAAGACCATATTACACCAAATGAGCTTATTCCACCGCTGAAAACAGATGCCATCCACATACTACATCTTACAGAAATGTAATTTGAGTTTCACTCCTCTCTAAATATTTCAGTGAAATGTCTTGTCAGTGTTTCTATTCCCCAGGAAAATTAAATAGAAATTGGGAAGGGGAAAAAAGCAAAATTAAGTGGCCCTGCGAATGAAGACGGCTCAGTTGAAACGTGGAGAGCCTGTCGTCGCCTTGGCTATGCACACTTGCTCACTAATTCAAGAGGGCTCAACTCTCTAAAGGGGGGAGAGGGCTTGAAGATGCTAAAGTCATTAAACTATCCAAGTACAGTAAGTGAATGCCAAATATGGGGTCTAATTCATGCTTGTTTCCTTGCTAGAGGAGAAGCCTAGATAATGAGGCTCATATAGATGGGTTAGCTGACAACGTCACGAAAACCATGTGAGTGCTTCCAATGGGCAGAAGTCAGTGCGTTGTGATTCTGGATGGCCAGGTTGCTAGCAAGAATGACAAGAAACTGCCATGTGGGGAATCGTAAGTGGCTCGTTTCAGCTCGTTTCATCTTGTTCATGATACTATGTCTTGTTTTGAGGAGTTTTTGACTGATTTCATGTCCATGCTAATATGGCTAAAATTCACTAGCTAGCTAACCAACAACTGTAACAATATATTTGTATTGTGCAAATTTATTCATGGAGACGAAATATAGCTTTACATGTTGTCAACAATCTAAGCCAACCCTGTCTGTTTTGCCCCATAGTTGTGCAAGCGTCGGTTTTGTTGCTAAACAACCAACCCGCCTATAGTCACTGAGCATTGGAGATCAGGCCTGCCTCATACAGTATCAGCTGACATGCATGTTCTTCAACAATTAGAGAGAAACTACATTACACATCCATTTTGTGCTGTTAATTTGCTGAAAACATCCCCACAGCATGATGCTGCCACCACCATGCTTCACCATAGGGATGGTGCCAGGTTTCCTCCAGATGTGACACTTGGCATTCAGCCCAAAGAGTTCAATATTGGTTTCATCAGACCAGAGAATTGTGTTTCTCATGGTCTGAGAGTCCTTGAAGTGCCTTTCAGCAAACTCCAAGCGGGTTGTCATGTTCCTTTTACTGAGGAGTGGCTTCCGTCTGTCCACTCTACCGTAAAGGCCTGATTGGTGGAGAGCTGCAGAGATGGTTGTCCTTCTGGAAGGTTCTCCCGTCTCCACAGAGGAACTTTGGAGCTCTGTCAGAGTGACCATCGGGTTCTTGGTCACCTCCCTGACCAAGGCCCTTCTCCCCCGATTTTTTAAAGGTTTTATTTTACCCTTATTTTACCAGGTAAGTTGACTGAGAACCCATTCTCATTTACAGCAACGACCAGGGGAATAGTTACAGAGGAGAGGGGGGATGAATGAGCCAATTGAAAGCTGGGGATGATTAGGTGCCCGTGATGGTGTAAGGGCCAGACTGGGAATTTAGCCAGGACGCCAGGGTTAACACCCCTACTCTTACGATAAGTGCCATGAGATCTTTAGTGATCACAGGGAGTCAGGACACCCCCAATTGCTCAGTTTGGCCAGGCGGCCAGCTCGAGGAAGAGTCTTTGTGATTCCAAACTTCTTCCATTTAAGAATGATGGAGGCCACTGTGTTCTTGGGGACCTTCAATGGTACAGAAATGTTTTGGTTTCCAAATCATGTCCAATCAATTGAATTTACCGCAGGTGGACTCCAATCGAGTTGTAGAAACATCTCATGGATGATCAATGGAAACAGGATGCACCAGAGCTCAATTTGGAGTCTTATAGCAAAATAAATAAACAGAAATAAGCTATTTCTGTTTATTTATTTATTTAACTGTTTTTACTCTGTCATTATGGGGCCTTGTGTGTAGATTGATGAGGAGCATTTTTTATTTAATCCATTTTAGAATAAGGCTGTAACGTAACAAAATGTGGAAAAAGTGTAGGATTCTCAATACTTTCCGAATGCACTGTAAATTAGATATTTCTGAATAAAATGTTCTATAAATTAGACTTTCTTTCACTTTGTCATTATGGGGTATTGTGTGGGAATGGGTGAGAAAACAAATAAATGTTATCCAGGCTGTAACACAACAAAATGTGAAATAAGTCAAGGTGTATGAATACTTTCTAAAAGACACTGTATATCATCTTTCATCAAGTCTTAACAAAATATATTGTACTACTATAGTACTGTCTCGTCCAGTGCTTCCATCCTCTGAGTCCCCTAAGCAGATTGGTGCTTTATCTTGTACTATATGCCAACTGTGTAATCACACTTGAGGAGAGATTTTGTGGATTTATGCAAAGAGCCACAAAAACCCCAAGCAGCCCTCCCTGCATAGGAAATGCAAGTGTTGCTACAGCATCTAGAAACAGAGTCTAGATAAAACATGATAATCCCTGCAGTATATGCCCAGGGTTCACATCACGGTGAGTGCATTACACTGTTGCTGGATTTGGGAGCCAACCGCTGGAGGGGATGGGGATGTTGTTTAAATGATGTTTCTAGCTTTCGGAAGAAGAGAGATATGACACACACTCTTGTCCCCTGGAGGAATCACTGCTCCCTAGTCAGTGTTTTTGAAGTCTCAGAGAGTTGAAATGTGCAAAGTAGCTTGCTAGGCTAGAGCTACATCCAAGTATAGCAGCCACTGCTAGGACCCACTTTTTGTACTAGAGCGTGGGTGTAGTACTGTAGTAGAGCGTACAAAAGATGGCACTGACGGAGAAGGCCGACATCTTAAGTGTTCTGACTTTTGCTATTTAGTGATGTTTTTTTTGTGTTTCTTTTTTCTTTTTTTGTACAGAAGGTTCATAGTATACTGAACAAAAATATAAACGCAACACGTAAAGTGTTGGTCCCATGTTTCATGAGCTGAAATAAAAGATCCCAGAAATGTTCCATACGCACAAAAGCTTAAATGGCTACCGACCCGTAGTACTCACATCTGTAGCCATGAAGTGCTTCGAAAAGGCTGGTCATGGCTCACATCAACACCATTATCCCAGAAACCCTAGACCCACTCCAATTTGCATACCGTCCTAACAGATGCACAGATGATGCAATCTCTATTGCACTCCACCCTGCCCTTTCTCACCTGGACAAAAGGAACACCTATGTGATAAGAGTAGGTAACAACACATCCGCCATGCTGATCCTCAACACGGGGGCCCCTCAGGGGTGCGTGCTCAGTCCCCTCCTGTACTCCCTGTTCACTCATGACTGCACAGCCAGGCACGACTCCAACCCCATCATTAAGTTTGCGGATGACACAACAGTGGTAGGCCTGATCACCGACAACGACGAGACAGCCTATAGGGAGGAGGTCAGAGACCTGGCTGTGTGGTGCCAGGACAACAACCTCTCCTTCAACGTGATCAAGACAAAGGACATGATTGTGGACTACAGGAAAAGGAGGACCGAGCATGCCTCCATTCTCATCGACGGGTCTGTAGTGGAGCAGGTTGAAAGCTTCAAGTTCCTTGGTTTCCACATCACCAACAAACTAACATGGTCCAAGCACACCAAGACAGTCGTGAAGAGGGCACGACAAAACCTATTCCCCCTCAAGAGACTGAAAAGATTTCGCATGGGTCCTCAAATCCTCAAAAGGTTCTACAGCTGCACCATCGAGAGAATCCTGACGGGTTGCATCACTGCCTGGTATGGAGGGTAGTGTGTACGGCCCAGTACATCACTGGGGCCAAGCGTCCTGCCATCCAGGACCTCTCTACCAGGCGGTGTCAGAGGAAGGCCCTAAAAATTGTGAAAGACTCCAGCTACCCTAGACAAAGACTGTTCTCTCTGCTACCGCATGGCAAGCGGTACCGGAGCACCAAGTCTAGGTCCAAGAGGCTTCTAAACAGCTTCTACCCCCAAGCCATAAGACTCCTGAACATCTAATCAAATGGCTACCCAGACTATTTACCCAGACTATTTGCATTGCCCACCCCCCCAAGCCATAAGACTCCTGAACATCTAATCAAATGGCTACCCAGACTATTTTTAATCTGACTTCAACTCCAACACAGCTGTTCCTTTGTTCACACCAGACGTTATTCCTTTGTTTCATGGGCAACCAAACTGCTGCAGGTGTATATGCGATAAATGGGCTGGCATCCTGGTGAGACTGAGATGAAGAGAAAATCGACCGGCACTTCCCTCCGTTTTATTGGAAACCAATGGCGATTAGACAGCCTGCAGGGAGGAGGTCAGAGACTTGGCAGTGTGGTGCCAGGACAACAACCTCTCCCCCAAACGTCAGTAAGACCAAGGAGTTGATTGTGTACTAGAGGAGAAAGAGGGGAGAGCACACCCCCATCCACATTGACAGGGATTTAGTGGAGTAGGTCGAGAGCGTCAAGTTCCTTGGCGTCCACATCACTAAGGACTTAACATGGTCCACACACACCAACACAGTTTTGAAGAGGGCATGACAGTGCCTCTTCCCCCTCAGGAGGCTGAAAAGATTTGACATGGGCCCTCAGAACCTCAAAAAGTTCTATAGCTCCACCATTGAGAACAGCTTGACTTGCTGCATCACCGCTTAGTATGGAAAATACACCGTCTTCGACCCAAAGCTCTACAGAAGGTAGTGCGGAAGGCCCAATATATCCCTGGGGCCGAGCTCCCTGTCACCCAGGACCTCGATGTCAGAGAAAGTCACGAAAAATTGCCAAAGACTAAAGCCACCCAAACTATAGACTGTTCACTCTGCTACAGTCTGGCAAACGGACCAACAGGCTCCGAGACAGCTTTTACCCGCAAGCCACAAGACTGCTAAATAGCCATAAGACTGCTAAATAGTTACCCGGACTATCTGCGTTGACCCTATCTTGCACTGACACTTTGCACACTCACAAGCCTATATAGAGTGCCTTCATAAAGTATTCACATCCCTTGAATTTCAAATGTTGTTGTGTTACAGCCTACATTTTAAATGGATTACATTTAGATTGTGTGTCACCAGACCACACACAGCACCCCACAATGTCACTACAAAGATACAGGTGTCATTCATAACTCAGTTGCCGGAGATGAAGGAAACCGCTCCGGAATTTTCCCATGAGGCCAATGGTAACTTTAAAACAGTTACAGAGTTTAATGGCTGTGATAAGAGAAAATTAAGGATGGATCAACAACATTGTAGTTACTCCACAATACTAACCTAAATGACAGTGAAAAGAAGGAAGCCTGTACAAAATAAAAATATTCCACAACATGCATCCTGTTTGCAATAAGGCACTGAAGTAAAACTGCAACAAAAGAAAAGGCGAATTAATAAATGTTATGTACTGAATACAAACAGTTATGTTGGGGCAAATCCAACACAACACATCACTGAGTACGACTCTTGATATTTTCAAGCATGGTGGTGGCTGCCTCATGTTATTGGCGTGCTTGTCATCGGCAAGGAATAGGGAGTTTTTTAGGATAAAAATAAACGGAATAGAGCTAAGGACAGGTAAAATCCTAGAGGAAAACCTCTTTCAGTCTGCTTTCCAACAGACACTGGGAGACAAATACACCTTTCAGCAGGATAACAACATAAAACACAAGGCCAAATATACAGTGGATTGCTTACCAATACGACAATGAATGTTCCTGAGTTGCCTAGTTACAGCTTTGACTTAAATCGGCTTCAAAAATCTATGAAAATGGCTGTCAAACAATGATCAACAACCAACTAGACAGAGCTTGCAAATATTTAACAATCCAGATGTGCAAAGCTCTTAGAGACTTACACAGAATTATTCACAGCTGTAACCACTGCCAAAGGGGATTCTAGCATGTATTGACTCGGGGGGTGGAATAATTATCTAATTAAGATATACAGGTATTTTACAAATGTTCACGTTTTTTACATTTACAGTATTTTGTGTAGATTGTTGACAAAAAAAAGACAATTAAATCTATTTTTAATCCCACCTTGGAACACAACAAAATGTGTAATAAGTCAAGGGGTGTGAAAACTTTCTGAAGGCACTGTATGCACACTATATACACACTCACACACACACAAACAATACACTCACACTCTCACACAAAACCCAAACACATAACACACACACGCATACGACACAACACAACACACACACACACACACACGTACACACACACACACACACACACACACACACACACACACACACACACACACACACACACACACACACACACATATACACTCACACTCTCACACAAAACCCAAACACATAACACACACACGCATACGACACAACACAACACACACACATACACGCACACAAACACACACACACACACACACATACATATACTGTACACACACACATACACTACATGACCAAAAGTATGTGGACACCTGCTAGTCGAACATGTCATTCCAAAAATCATGGGCATTAATATGGAGTTGGTCCCCCTTTGCTGCTACTCTTTTTTATTTGTATTACATTTTTTTATTTAACCTTTATTTAACCAGGTAGGCCAGTTGAGAACAAGTTCTCATTTACAACTGCGACCTGGCCAAGATAAAGCAAAGCAGTGCGACACAAACAACACAGAGTTACACATGGGATAAACAAACGTACAGTCAATAACACAATAGAAAAATCTATATACAGTGTGTGCAAATGTAGTAAGATTAGGGAGGTAAGACAATAAATAGGCCATAGTGGTGAAATAATTACAATTTAGCGTTGGAGTGATAGATGTGCAGAAGATGAATGTGCAAGTAGAGATACAGGGGTGCAAAGGAACAAAAAAATAAATAACAATATAGGGATGAGGTAGTTGGGTGGGCTATTTACAGATGGGCTGTGTACAGGTGCAATGATCGGTAAGCTTCTCTGACAGCTGATGCTTAAAGTTAGTGAGGGAGATATAAGAATCCAGCTTCAGTGATTTTTGCAATTCGTTCCAGTCACTGGCAGCAGAGAACTGTAAGGAAAGGCGGCCAAAGGAAGAGTTGGCTTTGGGGATGACCAGCGAAATATACCTGCTGGAGCGCGTGCTATGGGTAGGTGCTGCTATGGTGACCAGTGAGCTGAGATAAGTCGGGGCTTTGCCTAGCAAAGACTTATAGGTGGCCTGGAGCCAGTGGGTTTGGCGACGAAGATGAAGCGAGGGCCAGGCAACGAGAGCATACAGGTCGCAGTGGTGGGTGGAATATGGGGCTTTGGTGACAAAACGGATGGCACTGTGATAGACTACATCCAATTTGCTGAGTAGAGTGTTGGAGGCTAATTTGTAAATGGCATCGCCGAAGTCAAGGATCGGTAGGATGGTCCGTTTTACGAGGGTATGTTTGGCAGCATGAGTGAAGGATGCTTTGTTGCGAAATAGGAAGCCGATTCTAGATTTAATTTTGGATTGGAAATGCTTAATGTGAGTCTGGAAGGAGAGTTTACAGTCTAACCAGACACCTAGGTATTTGTAGTTGTCCACATATTCTAAGTTAGAACCGTCCAGAGTAGTGGTGCTAGACGGGCGGAAGGGTGCGGGCAGCGATCAGTTGAAGAGCATGCATTTAGTTTTACTTGCATTTAAGAGCAGTTGGAGGCCACAGAAGGAGTGTTGTATGGCATTGAAGCTCGTCTGGAGATTTGTTAATAACACAGTGTCCAAAGAAGGGCCAGAAGTATACAGAATGGTGTCATCTGCGTAGAGGTGGATCAGAGAATCACCAGCAGCAAGAGCGACATCATTGATGTATACAGAGAAAAGAGTCGGCCCAAGAATTGAACCCTGTGGCACCCCCATAGAGACTGACCGAGGTCCGTACAACAGGCCCTCTGATTTGACACACTAAACTCTGAGAAGTAGTTGGTGAACCAGGCGAGGCAGTCATTTGAGAAACCAAGGCTGTTGAGTCTGCCGATAAGAATGCGGTCATTGACAGAGTCAAAAGCCTTGGCCAGTTCAATGAAGACGGCTGCACAGTATTGTTTTTTATCGATGGCGGTTATGATATCGTTTAGGACCTTGAGCATGGCTGAGGTGCACCCGTGACCAGCTTGGAAACCAGATTGCATAGCGGAGAAGATACGGTGGGATTCGAAATGGTCAATGATCTGATTGTTAACTTGGCTTTCGAAGACTTTAGAACGGCAGGGTAGGTAGGATAGATATAGATCTGTAACAGTTTGGGTCTAGAGTGTCTCCCCCTTTGAAGAGGGGGATGACCGCGGCAGCTTTCCTTACATTTTCCTCTTTCCTCTGTAGGGATCTCAGACGATACGAAAGAGAGGTTGAACAGGCTAGTAGGGGTCGCAACAATTGCGGCGGATAATTTTAGAAAGAGAGGGTCTAGATTGTCTAGCTCAGCTGATTTGTAGGGGTCCAGATTTTGCAGCTCTTTCAGAACATCAGCTATCTGGATTTGGGTGAAGGAGAAGTGGGGGAGACTTGGGCAAGTTGCTGTGGGGGGTGCAGAGCTGTTGGCCGGGGTAGGGGTGGCCAGGTGGAAAGTATGGCCAGACGTAGAAAAATGCTTATTGAAATTCTCAATTATCGTAGATTTATCGGTGGTGACAGTGTTTCCTAGCCTCAGTGCAGTGGGCAGCTGGGAGGAGGTGCTCTTATTCTCCATGGACTTTAGTGTCCCAGAACCTTTTGAAGTTTGTGCTACAGGATGCACATTTCTGTTTGAAAAAGCTAGCCTTTGCTTTCTTAGCTGCCTGTGTATATTAGTTCCTAACTTCCCTGAAAAGTTGCATATCGCAGGAGCTATTCGATGCTAATGCAGTACGCCACAGGATGTTTTTGTGCTGGTCAAGGACAGTCAAGTCTGGAGTGAACCAAGGACTATATCTGTTCTTAGTTCAACATTTTTTGAAAGGGACATGCTTATTTAAGATGGTGAGGAAAGCACTTTTAAAGAACAACCAGGCATCCTCTACTGACGGGATGAGGTCAATATCCTTCCAGGATACCCGGGCCAGGTCGATTAGAAAGGCCTGCATGCTGAAGTGTTTTAGGGAGCGTTTGACAGTGATGAGGGGTGGTCGTTTGACCGCGGACCCATTACGGACGCAGGCAATGAGTCAGTGATCGCTGAGATCCTGGTTGAAGACAGCAAAGGTGTATTTAGAGGGCAGGTTGTTCAGGATGATATCTATGAGGGTGCCTATGTTTACGGATTTAGGGTTGTACCTGGTAGGTTCCTTGATAATTTGTGTGAGATTGAGGGCATCTAGCTTAGAATGTAGGACGGCCATGGTGTTAAGCATATCCCAGTTTAGGCCACCTAAGAGTATGAACTCTGAAGATAGATTGGGGGTAATCAATTCACATATGGTGTCCAGGGCACAGCTGGGGGCTGAGGGGGGTCTATAACATGCGGCAACAGTGAGAGACATATTTCTGGAAAGGTGGATTTTTAAAAGTAGAAGCTCGAACTGTTTGGGCACAGACCTGGGTAGCATGACAAAACTCTGCAGACTATTTCTGCAGTAGATTGCAAATCCACCCCCTTTGGCAGTTCTATCTTGGCGGAAAATGTTGTAGTTGGGGATGGAAATTTCTGAATTTTTGGTGGCTTTCCTAAGGCAGGATTCAGACACGGCTAGGACATTAGGGTTGGCGGAGTGTGCTAAAGCAGTGAATAAAACAAACTTAGGGAGGAGGCTTCTGATGTTAACATGCATGAAACCAAGGCTTTTACGGTTAATGAAGTCAACAAATGATAGCACCTGGGAAATAGGAGTATAACTGGGGGCTACAGGGCCTGGGTTAACCTCTACATCACCAGAGGAATAGTGGAGGAGTAGGATAAGGGTACGGCTAAAGGCTATAAGAACTGGTTGTCTAGTGCGTTGGGAACAGAGAATAAAAGGAGCAGATTTCTGGGCGTGGTAGAATAGATTAAGGGCATAATGTACAGACAATGATATGGTAGGATGTGAGTACAGTGGAGGTAAACCTAGGCGTTGAGTGACGATGAGAGAGGTTTCGTCTCTGGAGGCACCAGTTTAGCCAGGTGAGGTCTCCGCATGTGTGTGGGGTGGGACAAAAAAGCTATATAAGGAATTTTGATTGGGACTGAGGGCTCTACAGTGAAATAAAACAATAAGAACTTGCCAAGACAGCAGTAGACAAGGCATATTGACATTATGCCAGGTGTTGATAAGGAGAGCTAAGACAACAACGGGTAAATGGCGATGAATGGGCAGAGCGGGTCAGTTAGGTACATGCAGGGCCTGAGTTCGAGGCTGGGGCCGACAGGTAAACAAAATGAGGTACCGTGTTATTGAAACAGTCCAGGGGGCATCAGCTGTGTAGCCGAGTGTTCATAGGGTCAAAAGAGCAGCAATAGGTGAGTCAGGGTGCTGTTCGGTAGTCACTACTACGCTAGGCGAGCAGGGGACACAGCGTTCAGAAAAGCTAGCGGGCCGGGGCTAGTAGATGGTTCTTCGGTGACATCAAACAGAATAGCCTGTTGAGACCACATCGGGTGATCACGTCGGCAGTCCAGTCATGATGGATTGGCTGGGCTCCGTGATGACAATAAAGGGTCCAGACCAATTGGCAAAGGAGGTATTGTAGCCCTAGAATTAGCTGGTATATGGGCCTAGCTCGAGGCTAGCTCAAGGCTAGCTGGTGCTTGCTTTGGGACAGAGGCGTTAGCTAACAGTAGCCACTCGTTTGCAGCTAGCTAGCTGCGATGATCCGGTGTAATGATCCACAGTGGCAGGAATCCGGTGATGAGAGAAGCAGTCCAATATGCTCTGGGTTGATATCGCGCTGTGCAGACTGGCAGGTATTATCCGAGTTAAGGCAGGCTGTTGACCGAGAAAAAAGGGAAGACCGCTAGCCGTGGCTAACAAAGACTAGTAGCTAGTTAGCTGGCTAGCTCCTGGTGGAGGTTCCAGTTATAAGGAATAAAAATAGCAGATCCGTACCACATTGGGTGAGGCGGGTTGCAGCAAAGTATATTTAGTTTGTAGATAGAAAGTGAGATTAAGATATATATGAAAAAGACCGGCTATTTACATGGGATAAGACACAGGATAAGACAGAGACAAACACACACGTCCGACTGCTACGCCATCTTGGAACCTATGACAGCCTCCACTCTTCTGGGAAGGCTTTCCACTAGATGTTGGAATATTGCTGCGGGGACTTGTTTCCATTCAGCCACAAGAGCATTAGTGAGGTCGGGCACTGATGTTGAGCGATTAGGCCTGGCTCACTGTCGGAGTTTCAATTAATCCCAAAGCTGTTCAATGGGGTTGAGGTCAGGGCTTTGTGCAGGCCAGTCAAGTTCTTCCACACCAATCTTGACAAACCATTTCTGTATGGACCTCACATTGTGCATGGGGGCATTGTCATGCTGAAACAGGAAAGGGACTTCCCCAAACTGTTGCAACAAAGTTGGAAGCACAGAATCATCTAGAATGTCATTGTATGCTGTAGTGTTCCCTTCACTGTAACTAAGGTGCTTAGCCCAAAACATGAACAACAGCCCCAGACCATTATTCCTCCTCCACCAAACTTTACAGTTGGCACTATGCATTCGGGCAGGTAGCGTTCTCCTGGCATCGGCAAAACACAGATTAGTCTGTTAACTGCCAGAGGGTGAAGTGTGATCCATCACTCCAGAGAACGTATTACCACTGCTTCAGAGTCCAATGGCGGCGAGCTTTACACCACTTCAGCCGAAGCTTGGCATTGCACATGGTGATCTCAGGCTTGTGTGTGGCTGCTCGGCCATGGAAAACCATTTCATGAAGCTCACGACGAACAGTTCTTCTGCTGACATTTCTTATAGAAGCAGTTTTGAACGCTGTAGTGATTGTTGCAACCGAGGGGAGATGATTTTTATGCGTTACGCGCTTCAGCACTAGGCGTTCCCGTTCTGTGAGCTTGTGTGGTCTACCACTTCACAGTTTAGCTGTTGTTGCTCCTAGATGTTTCCACTTCACAATAACAGCACTTACAGTTGACTGGGGCAGCTCGAGCTGAGCAGAAATTTGACGAACTGACTTGTTGGAAAGGTGGCATCCTAAGACGGCGCCACGTTGAAAGTCACTGAGCTCTTCAGTAAGGCCATTCTATTGCCAATGCTTGTCTATGGAGATTGCATGGCTGTGTGCTTGATTTTATACACCTGTCAGCAATGGGTGTAGCTGAATAATCCGAATCCAATCATTTGAAGGGGCGTCCAGATACTTTTCTATATATAGTGTACACACACACACACACACACACACACACACACTCATCATATGCTGCTGCTGCTACTCTGTTCTTTATTCTTACTCTTATTATTATTATTATTGTTATTATTATCTATCCTGATACCTAATCACTTTACCCTGCCTTCATTTACATATCTACCTCAAATACCTCATACCTCTGCACATTGATCTGGTACTGGTACTCCCTGTATATAGGTCCACATTGATCTGGTACTGGTACTCCCTGTATATAGGTCCACATTGATCTGGTACTGGTACTCCCTGTATATAGCTCCACATTGATCTGGTACTGGTACTCCCTGTATATAGCTCCACATTGATCTGGTACTGGTACTCCCTGTACATAGCTCCACATTGATCTGGTACTGGTACTCCCTGTATATAGCTCCACATTGATCTGGTACTGGTACTCCCTGTATATAGCTCCACATTGATCTGGTACTGGTACTCCCTGTATATAGCTCCACATTGATCTGGTACTGGTACTCCCTGTATATAGCTCCACATTGATCTGGTACTGGTACTCCCTGTATATAGCTCCACATTGATCTGGTACTGGTACTCCCTGTATATAGCTCCACATTGATCTGGTACTGGTACTCCCTGTATATAGCTCCACATTGATCTGGTACTGGTATTCCCTGTATATAGCTCCACATTGATCTGGTACTGGTACTCCCTGTATATAGCTCCACATTGATCTGGTACTGGTACTCCCTGTATATAGCTCCATTGTTGTGTATTTTATTCCGCTTGTCTACCATTTATCTACAAAAAAAATACTCTGCATCGTTCAGGAAGGCTCAAAAGCAAGCATTTCACACCCATTGTATTCGACGCATGTAACAAATACATTTTGATTTGTTTGATTTGTGGGTGTAGTAGAGCATGGGTGCAGTAGTTTAACTGGTTTCTGGATCAATTCAGACTAAAGCACTCCAATTACCCACCTGAGACGAAAATACCTCAGCCTATTGAGAGAACAATTACCGCTAGCCATGCTAGCCCTGCTCCATACTAGTTACGGAGTGGAGTCAATGGACTAGCTGGCTGTGAGAAGATAGTGTCTGTGCCCCCCACCTCAGTAAAATGGGGACGAGGAAAGGACAGATGGCAGGATGGCACCAGATGGAGAGTCATACGTGGCCCTCCAGATACGAGTAGTTGGCAACTGCAACTTTGGTTCGGGAGCCCAGCATCCAATAAAGATGAACCTTTGAACGTTACGAGGATGTTACCCATCTATTTGTGCATCATTGTCTATTGATAATATGAATGTATACATGTGCAATTTGAATGTATGTCACTTCGTCTGAGTGTTCATTCATGAGAGTTCATTCACAACTCCGCTTTAGCCAGTTATTCTTACAGAAGTTCTCCTGTCCTATCTTCTTCTGGTCTGCTGGGGCTAAGAAGCAGCATAAAATATGAAGGCCTGACTAGAGTAAACTAGAGCAAACTAGAGTAGAGTAGAGTAGAGTAGAGTAGAGCTGAGTAGAGTAGAGTAGAGAAAACTAGAGTAGAGTAGAGTAGAGTAGAGTAGAGTAGAGTAGAGTAGAGTAGAGTAGAGCAGAGCAGATTAGGACAGAGCAGATTAGAGTAGAGTAGAGTAGAGTAGAGTAGAGTAGAGTAGAGCAGAGCAGACTAGAGTAGAGTAGAGTAGAGTAGAGAAGAGTAGAGCAGAGTAGAGTAGAGTAGAGCAGAGTAGAGCAGAGTAGAGCAGAGCAGAGTAGAGTAAATTAGAGTAGAGTAGAGTAGAGTAAACTAGAGTAGAGTAGAGTAGAGAAAACTAGAGTAGAGTAGAGTAGAGTAGAGTAGAGAAGAGTAGAGCAGAGTAGAGTAGAGTAGAGTAGAGCAGAGCAGAGCAGAGTAGAGTAAATTAGAGTAGAGTAGAGTAGAGTAAACTAGAGTAGAGTATAGAAGAGTAGAGTAGAGTAAACTAGAGTAGAGTAAACTAGAGTAGAGTAGAGCAGAGCAGAGCAGAGTAAACTACAGTAGAGTAGAGTAAATTAGAGTAGAGTAGAGCAGAGTAGAGTAGAGTAAACTAGAATAGAGTATAGAAGAGTAGAGTAGAGTAAACTAGAGTAGAGTAGAGTAGAGTAGAGCAGAGCAGAGTAGAGTAGAGCAGAGCAGAGTAGAGTAAATTAGAGTAGAGTAGAGTAGAGCAGAGTAGAGTAGAGTAAACTAGAGTAGAGTATAGAACAGTAGAGTAGAGTAAACTAGAGTAGAGCAGAGTAGAGTAAACTAGAGTAGAGTAGAGCAGAGCAGAGCAGAGTAAACTACAGTAGGTAGAGTAGAGTAGAGTAGAGTAAACTAGAGTAGAGTATAGAACAGTAGAGTAGAGTAAACTAGAGTAGAGCAGAGTAGAGTAAACTAGAGTAGAGTAGAGCAGAGCAGAGCAGAGTAAACTACAGTAGAGTAGAGTAAATTAGAGTAGAGTAGAGCAGAGTAGAGTAGAGTAAACTAGAATAGAGTATAGAAGAGTAGAGTAGAGTAAACTAGAGTAGAGCAGAGTAGAGTAAACTAGAGTAGAGTAGAGTAGAGTAGAGTAGAGTAGAGTAAAGTAGAGTAGGACAAATCTGTCTGCACCATCTGCCTCCTCTTTCCTTGCCTTCCTTTCCATCCCCTGCGTGTGTGGATGAAGTAACATTCACAAGCCTCAGCACACACACGTCACATACACACACTTTTACTAAACATCAGCACACATTACTGGATTCCATGGACACAGACTGGGAAGTAGGATACACTTAGCTCTGTTCCAGGGTGTTTGGGCACCTTTGCTGAAGGCTCAGCGTTAGCAAGCCACACTAATGCCCTGGACCAGAGCTAGTTAAACCAATTAGGCATTGTGCACATCATCAATACAGTCAGTGGATCACATCACATTGATCACATTGATCACATCACAGTTACACACAACTATTGAAAAAAGTATGAAAAATTTATGAAAATGTATGCACTCACTACGATAAGACATTTTGGATAGGAGTGTCTGCTAAATGTATTGATGTGCTTTGGCTGGGTTGTGATGATCAGGTGACTCTTTAGCAGGGGGTAAATGACAGAATCATTACAGAAATGATGACAAAAGTATGATCTGAGGTGTCATGCCTATTGAAACTGAGGGGGCATGTGCCCCCAATTTGATATTTTTTCAATATAACAATTTAGAAGATAGAATCTATTATTGACTAAATATATAAAATATATTTCACTTCACTGCCTTCTCAATAAACATGTCGGTGTGTGACACCTCTGAGTAGCCTGTGATGGCATAGTGGGACTTCTGATGATAAACTGGTTAATAACTAGAGGGAGTTTAAAGTGTCACCATTACCTAATTGTGATTGGAAGAGAAGATGAAGTCGAGCTAAAATGTATGGAGTCATAATGATGTTTAAATCTTTCAACTCTGCCATTGTAATACTTACTAACTGTAGATATATGCTGAGGCTTTTTTTCCCCTTCTGTTGTCAAATTAAATTTTTTTGTTGCACAGATTACAGTTGACGAGACACAGTTGCTATGGAGATGGAGTGAAGTCACGCATGTGAAGCAATTCCATCGATGGGCAGAGGGGAGGCTTGCCTTTACCTTCACAGGCAGGAAGACACACACACTGCAGTAAGGGTTGGATTTTCTAGAGAACACCATGGATCAAATCTCTCAGACAAAAAGGCTCAAATATAAAAGGCTAAAAGGATTTGTCCTTATTATGGATGGGTTGCACCTCTTTCATTTATAAGTATATTACATATTTTCTTTTTTATTGGGAGATATCACAGGAAAAATGAAGCACAATGAGAGAAATAGCCAAATTTCCACTGAAAACACACTTATATTAACCTACTTTATAATCCGCCCACCCACCTAGCCAAACAAGTACAGGCTTTGTCTAAAGCTCTGCCATCCATCCATCCACCCATCCAACCATCCATTCATCCATCCAACCATCTACCCAACCAACCGTCCACTCATCCAACCAACCAACCACCCACCCACCCACCGATCCATACATCCACCCACCCATCCAACCATCCATCCATCCATACAACCATCCATGCACCCAACCAACCATCCCCTCATCCAACCACCCACCCACCGATCCATACATCCAACCATCCATCCAACCATCCATCCACCCACCCACCCACCCACCCACCCACCCACCCACCCACCCAACCAACCATCCACTCATCCAACCATCCACCCACCGATCCATCCATCCATCCATCCAACCACCCACCCACCCACCCACCCACCCAACCATCCATCCATCCACCCACCCACCCACCCACCCACCCAACCATCCACTCATCCAACCATCCACCCACCCACCAATCCATCCACCCACCCACCCACCCACCCACCCAACCAACCATCCACTCATCCAACCATCCACCCACCCACCAATCCATCCATCCAACAACCCACCCACCGATCCATCCATCCAACCACCCACCCACCCACCCATCCATCCATCCAACCACCCAACCATCCACTCATCCAACCACCCACCCACCCACCCACCCACTGATCCATACATCCACCCACCCATCCATCCATCCATCCATCCAACCACCCAACCAACCATCCACTCATCCAACCAACCACCTACCCACCCACCCACCCACCCACCCACTGATCCATACATCCACCCACCCACCCATCCATCCATCCATCCATCCACCCAACCAACCATCCACTCATCCAACCAACCACCCACCCACCCACCCACCAATCCATACATCCATCCACCCACCCACCCACCCATCCATCCATCCATCCATCCAGCCCCGTCAGTCACCTCTCTGAGCCCAGGGCTGTATGACAGTGTGCATCAATCTCCATGCTAACCCCATTACCATTACTATAAATCTAAGCAGCAGCAGCACATCTGATTAACATGCTAAAGCCTGCCCTGATAACATGCTCTGATAGCCTGTCCATTCTCTCTCCACCAGTGGCCCATCGCGTCGCATCGCATTACCATGTGTGTAATAAGCCTACCTCTCTCTTCCCTCCTCCACTTAACTCAAATCGATAGGCTCTCTGCCAGCCCGACCATTTATCTGGTGTGACCCGATGGACAGATCCAGTAAAACGGCCCCAGAGGACCTGGCCCCAGGGCCCTGCTGCTGCTTCTGTTCTAGGAGAAGGCATATTTACTGTACCACTGGAGTGGCTTTATTCATGGGTGCAGAGATGGCAAGAGGGAGGGAGGGAGTGAGGAGGGATGAAAGGAGAGCAGGACAGGGAGCGAGTGAGAGAGAAGCAAGCATAATACATTTTTCTTCCTCTCTCTACTTCTCTCCCTCTCTCTCAACTCTCTCTTTATTCCCTCTCAGCCAATTCAATCCCATTTCAATCTCACTGCGATCATTCCGAGGCTGCCTCGGCCTATTACATCACTTATGGTGTTCATCAAAGCGACAGGGTGTGAGTTTCCCTGTCCATGACACCTAAATCATGACACTACCACCCCCCTGGCTACAGCCAATAGCTGCTCTAGATCTGCTGCTGCATCTGGATGAGTCTCTGGGTGGAGCAGGCCAGCCCTGGAGGCTCTCTCTCTCTCTCTCTCTCTCTCTCTCTCTCTCTCTCTTTCTCTCGTCGTCTATGCATCTGTCTCTCACTCTTTCTCCCTCTCATTATCTCTGTCTATTTCTTTCTCCCTCCCTCTATCTCTCTCTCTTTCTCTCTGTTTATCTCTCTCCCTCTGTCTCCGTCCCTTTCTCTTTCTCTCTGTGACTGAAGGCTGACTGAAGGTTTCTCTGATTGGAGGAATGACATGTATCCACGTCGACAATGACTCACTATTAATGCAGACAGAAGTGTGTCGCTGCTCACAGCCAAACACGCAAGTGTCTGTCTTTTCATTTAGTCAATAAATGTGTGTGTGTACAGTTTTTACCATACCTTCCCATCTGGTGTGTGGGTGGGTTGGAATGCAATAGAATATAATAACTCCATTTGTACCTTCCCTTTGGATGTGTGTGTGTACACGTATGCATGTGGGTGTATTCATGCAAATGTATTTTTTTTTATTTCACCTTAATTTAACCAGGTAGGCTAGTTGAGAACAAGTTCTCATTTGCAACTGTGACCTGGCCAAGATAAAGCATAGCAATTCGACAACACAGAGTTACACGTGGAATAAACAAAACATACAGTCAATAATACAGTAGAACAAAAGAAAACAAAAAGTCTATATACAGTGAGTGCAAATGAGGTAAGTTAAGGCAATAAATAGGCCATGGTGGTGAAGTAATTACAATATAACAATTAAACACTGGAATGGTAGATGTGCAGAAGATGAATGTGCAAGTAGAGATACTGGGGTGCAAAGGAGCAAGATAAATAAATCAATACAGTATGGGGATGAGGTAGATAGATGGGCTGTTTACAGATGGGCTATGTACAGGTGCAGTGATCTGTGAGCTGCTCTGACAGCTGGTGCTTAAAGCTAGTGAGGGAGATATGAATCTCCAGCTTCAGTGATTTTTGCAGTTCGTTCCAGTCATTGGCAGCAGAGAACTGGAAGCAAAGGCGACCAAAGGAGGAATTGGCTTTGGGGGTGACCAGTGAGATATACCTGCTGGAGCGCGTGCTACGAGTGGGTGCTGCTATGGTGACCAGTGAGCTTAGATAAAGCGGTGCTTTACTTAGCAGAGACTTGTAGATAACCTGTAGCCAGTGTGTTTGGCGATGAGGATGAAGTGAGGGCCAACCAACGAGAGCGTAAAGGTCGCAGTGGTGGGTAGTGTATGGGGCTTTGGTGACAAAACGGATGGTACTGTGATAGACTGCATCCAATTTGTTGAGTAGACTGTTGGAGGATATTTTATAGATGACATCGCCGAAGTCGAGGATTGGTTCATAGCATTCATTAGATCCATGTATTTAATGTGTGTGTGTGTGTGTGTGGGGGGGGGGTTCATAGCATACATTACATCCATGTATTTAATGTGTGTGTGTGTGGGGGGGGTGTTCATTGCATACATTACATACATGTATTTAATGTGTATGTGTGTGGGGGGGGTGTACATAGCATACATTACATCCATGTATTTAATGTGTGTGTGGGGGGGGGGGGGGTGTTCATAGCATATATTACATCCATGTATTTAATGTGTATGTGTGGGGGGGGGGGGGGTTCATAGCATACATTACATCCATGTATTTAATGTGTGTGTGTGTGTGGGGGGGGTTCATAGCATACATTACATCCATGTATTTAATGTGTGTGTGTGTGGGGGGGGTTCATAGCATACATTACATCCATGTATTTAATGTGTGTGTGTGGGGGGGGGGGGGTCATAGCAAACATTACATCCATGTATTTAATGTGTATGTGTGGGCGGGGGGGTTCATAGCATACATTACATCCATGTATTTAATGTGTCTGTGTGGGGGGGGGGGGTTCATAGCATACATTACATCCATGTATTTAATGTGTGTGTGTGTGGGGGGGGGGGTTCATAGCATACATTACATCCATGTATTTAATGTGTGTGTGTGTGTGGGGGGGGTTCAAAGCATACATTACATCCATGTATTTAATGTGTGTGTGTGGGGGGGGGGGGTTCATAGCATACATTACATCCATGTATTTAATGTGTGTGTGTGTGTGGGGGGAGAGTGTTCATAGCATACATTACATACATGTATTTAATGTGTATGTGTGTGGGGGGGTGTACATAGCATACATTACATCAATGTATTTAATGTGTATGTGTGGGGGGGGTTCATAGCATACATTACATCCATGTATTTAATGTGTGTGTGTGGGGGGGGGGGGTGTTCATAGCATACATTACATACATGTATTTAATGTGTATGTGTGTGGGGGGGTGTACATAGCATACATTACATCCATGTATTTAATGTGTGTGTGGGGGGGGGGGGGGGGTTCATAGCATACATTACATCCATGTATTTAATGTGTGTGTGTGGGGGGGGGGGGGGGGGGTTCATAGCATACATTACATCCATGTATTTAATGTGTGTGTGTGGGGGGGGGGGGTTCATAGCATACATTACATCCATGTATTTAATGTGTGTGTGTGTGTGTGGGGGGGGGGGGGTTCATAGCATACATTACATCCATGTATTTAATGTGTGTGTGTGTGTGTGTGTGTGGGAGGGGGGGGTTCATAGCATACATTACATCCATGTATTGAATATGTGTGTGGGGGGGGGTTCATAGCATACATTACATCCATGTATTTAATGTGTGTGTGGGGGGGTTCATAGCATACATAACATCCATGTATTTAATGTGTGTGTGTGTGGGGGGGTTCATAGCATACATTACATCCATGTATTTAATGTGTGTGTGTGTGTGGGGGGGGGGGGGGGTTCATAGCATACATTACATCCATGTATTTAATGTGTATGTGGGGGGGGTCATAGTATACATTACATCCATGTATTTAATGTGTGTGTGTGTGTGGGGGGGTTCATAGCATACATTACATCCATGTATTTAATGTGTGTGGGGGGGGGGTTCATAGCATACATTACATCCATGTATTTAATGTGTGTGGGGGGGGGGTTCATAGCATACATTACATCCATGTATTTAATGTGTGTGGGTGGGGGGGGGGGGGTTCATAGCATACATTACATCCATGTATTTAATGTGTCTGTGTGTGGGGGGGTCATAGCATACATTACATCCATGTATTTAATGTGTCTGTGTGGGGGGGGGTTCATAGCATACATTACATCCATGTATTTAATGTGTGTGTGGGGAGGGGGTTCATAGCATACATTACATCCATGTATTTAATGTGTGTGTGTGTGTGGGGGGGGGGTTCATAGCATACATTACATCCATGTATTTAATGTGTGTGTGTGTGGGGGAGGGGGGTTCATAGCATACATTACATCCATGTATTTAATGTGTGTGTGTGTGGGGGGGGGGGGGTTCATAGCATACATTACATCCATGTATTTAATGTGTGTGTGGGGGGGAGGTTCATAGCATACATTACATCCATGTATTTAATGTGTGTGTGTGGGGGGGGGTTCATAGCATACATTACATCCATGTATTTAATGTGTGTGTGTGTGTGTGTGGGGGGGGGGGTTCATAGCATACATTACATCCATGTATTTAATGTGTGTGTGGGGGGGGGGGTTCATAGCATACATTACATCCATGTATTTAATGTGTGTGTGGGGGGGAGGTTCATAGCATACATTACATCCATGTATTTAATGTGTGTGTGTGGGGGGGGGGGTTCATAGCATACATTACATCCATGTATTTAATGTGTGTGTGTGTGTGTGGGGGGGGGGGGTTCATAGCATACATTACATCCATGTATTTAATGTGTGTGTGGGGGGGGGGTTCATAGCATACATTACATCCATGTATTTAATGTTTAATGTGTGTGTGGGGGGGGGGGGGGTTCATAGCATACATTACATCCATGTATTTAATGTGTGTGTGTGTGGGGGGGGTTCATAGCATACATTACATCCATGTATTTAATGTGTGTGTGTGTGGGGGGGGGGGGGGTTCATAGCATACATTACATCCATGTATTTAATGTGTGTGTGGGGGGGAGGTTCATAGCATACATTACATCCATGTATTTAATGTGTGTGTGTGGGGGGGGGGTTCATAGCATACATTACATCCATGTATTTAATGTGTGTGTGTGTGTGTGTGTGGGGGGGGGGGGGTTCATAGCATACATTACATCCATGTATTTAATGTGTGTGTGGGGGGGGGGTTCATAGCATACATTACATCCATGTATTTAATGTTTAATGTGTGTGGGGGGGGGGGGGGTTCATAGCATACATTACATTCATGTATTTAATGTGTGTGTGTGTGGGGGGGGTTCATAGCATACATTACATCCATGTATTTAATGTGTGTGTGTGGGGGGGGGGGTTCATAGCATACATTACATCCATGTATTTAATGTGTGTGTACGGGGGGGGGGGGTTCATAGCATACATTACATCCATGTATTTAATGTGTATGTGGGGGGGGGGGTCATAGCATACATTACATCCATGTATTTAATTTGTGTGTGTGTGTGGGGGGGGGGGGGGGGGTTCATAGCATACATTACATTCGTGTATTTAATGTGTATGTGTGGGGGGGCGTCATAGCATACATTACATACATGTATTTAATGTGTGTGTGTGTGTGGGGGGGGGGGGTTCATAGCATACATTACATCCATGTATTTAATGTGTGTGTACGGGGGGGGGGGGGTTCATAGCATACATTACATTCATGTATTTAATGTGTATGTGTGGGGGGGGCGTCATAGCATACATTACATCCATGTATTTAATGTGTGTGTGTGTGTGTGGGGGGGGGGGGTTCATAGCATACATTACATCCATGTATTTAATGTTTGTGGGGGGGGGGGGTTCATAGCATACATTACATCCATGTATTTAATGTTTGTGGGGGGGTTCATAGCATACATTACATCCATGTATTTAATATGTGTGTGTGTGGGGGGGGGTCATAGCATACATTACATCCATGTATTTAATGTGTCTGTGTGGGGGGGGGGGGTTCATAGCATACATTACATCCATGTATTTAATGTGTGTGTGTGTGGGGGAGGGGGGGGGGGGTTCATAGCATACATTACATCCATGTATTTAATGTGTGTGTGTGTGTGGGGGGGGGGGGGGGGTTCATAGCATACATTACATCCATGTATTTAATGTGTGTGTGGGGGGGGGGGTTCATAGCATACATTACATCCATGTATTTAATGTGTGTGTGTGTGTGTGGGGGGGGGGTTCATAGCATACATTACATCCATGTATTTAATGTGTGTGGGGGGGTTCATAGCATACATTACATCCATGTATTTAATGTGTGTGTGGGGGGGTTCATAGCATACATTACATCCATGTATTTAATGTGTGTGGGGGGGGTTCATAGCATACATTACATCCATGTATTTAATGTGTGTGTGTGTGGGGGGGGGTTCATAGCATACATTACATCCATGTATTTAATGTGTGTGTGGGGGGGGGGGTTCATAGCATACATACATCCATGTATTTAATGTGTGTGTGTGTGTGGGGGGGGGGGGGGGGGGGGTTCATAGCATACATTACATCCATGTATTTAATGTGTGTGTGGGGGGGGGGGTTCATAGCATACATTACATCCATGTATTTAATGTGTGTGTGTGTGGGGGGGTTCATAGCATACATTATATCCATGTATTTGATGTGTCTGTGTGGGGTGGTTCATAGCATACATTACATCCATGTATTTAATGTGTGTGTGTGTGTGTGGGGGGGGGGGGGGGGGGTTCATAGCATACATTACATCCATATATTTAATGTGTGTGGGGGGGAGTCATAGCATACATTACATCCATGTATTTAATGTGTTTGGGGGGGGTTCATAGCATACATTACATCCATGTATTTAATGTGTGTGTGGGGGGGTTCATAGCATACATTACATCCATGTATTTAATGTGTGTGGGGGGGTTCATAGCATACATTACATGCATGTATTTAATGTGTGTGTGTGTGGGGGGGGGGGGGGTTCATAGCATACATTACATCCATGTATTTAATGTGTGTGGGTGGGGGGGGGGGGGGTTCATAGCATACATTACATCCATGTATTTAATGTTTGTGTGGGGGGGTCATAGCATACATTACATCCATGTATTTAATGTGTGTGTGTGGGGGGGGGGGGGGTTCATAGCATACATTACATCATGTTTTAATGTGTGTGTGGGGGGGAGGGGGGGGGTTCATAGCATACATTACATCCATGTATTTAATGTGTGTGTGGGGGGGGGGGGGTTCATTGCATACATTACATCCATGTATTTAATGTGTGTGGGGGGGGGTCATTGCATACATTACATCCATGTATTTAATGTGTGTGGGGGGGGGGGGGTGTTCATAGCATATTACATCCATGTATTTAATGTGTGTGTGTGGGGGGGGGGGGGGTTCATAGCATACATTACCATCCATGGTATTTAATGTGTGTGTGTGTGTGGGATGGGGTTCATAGCATACATACAATCCATGGTATAATGTGGTGTGTGTGTGGGGGGGTGTTCATAGCATACATTACATCCATGTATTTAATGTGTGGTGTGGGGGGGGGGGGAGGGGGGGGGGTCCATAGCAAACATTAACTACATGTATTTAATTGTGTATGGTGTGGGCCGGGGGGGGGTTCATGGGGGTGGGTTCATAGCTTACATACATTCCATGTATTTAATGTGTCTTGGTGGGGGGGGGGGGGGGTGGGGGGTTCATAGCATACATTACATCCATGTTATTTAATGTGGTGTGTGTGTGGGGGGGGGGGTTCATAGCATAGCATACATATCCATGTATTTAATGGTGTGTGTGTGTGGGGGGTCAAGGGGGGGTTCAAAGCATACATTACATCCATGTATTTAATGTGTGTGTGTGGGGGTGGGGGTTCATTAGGACATACATACATCCATGTATTTAATGTGTGTGTGTGTGGGG
>NW_021822477.1:0-25763 GCF_901001165.1 Salmo trutta
CTCCTCCCTCTCCTCTTCTCCTCTACCCCTCTCCTCTCTACCTCTCCCCCTCTCCCCCTCTCCTCCACCCCTCTCCTCTCCTCCCCCTCTCCTCTCCTCTCCCCCTCTCCTCTCCTCCCCCCTCTCCTCCCAACCTTTTTCAAGAGAGAGAGAGAGGAGAAGGGGGAGAGAGAATTTAGCTCTGCCCAGAGTAACACCTGAAGTACCCCATCTTGTGTATTTTACCAGTAGACCTATGGTCTCATGAGTCTTCTCAGCGTGTGGACAGGCCAAGTATCCCCCCCCCCCCCCCCAGGGGTTCTAGTATCCCTGGTTGGAAAACCAGTTCCTGTTCCCAACAACTGTAGCATCTGGAATCATGAAGTGCTTTGATGGTTTGTATAGTCGTCTCAAATAAAAAACTAAAACTGTGCAGGACCTCGGCGTTACTCTGGACCCTGATCTCTCTTTTGACGAACATATCAAGACTGTTTCAAGGACAGCTTCTCCCCTCCATCTACGTAACTTTGCAAAAATCAGACATTTTCTGGTCCAAAAATGATGCAGAAAAATTAATTCATACTTTTGTCACTTCTAGGTTGGACTACTGCAATGCTCTACTTTCCGGCTACTCGAATAAAGCACTAAACAAACTTCAGTTAGTGCTAAATACGGCTGCTAGAATCCTGACTAGAACCCCAAAATTTGATCATATTACTCCAGTGCTAGCCTCCCTACACTGGCTTCCTGTTAAGGCAAGGGCTGATTTCAAGGTTTTACTGCTAACCTACAAAGCATTACATGGGCTTGCTCCTACCTATCTTTCCGATTTGGTCCTGCCGTACATACCTACACGTACGCTACGGTCACAAGACGCAGGCCTCCTTACCGTCCCTAGAATGTCTAAGCAAACGGCTGGAGGCAGGGCTTTCTCCTATAGAGCTCCATTTTTATGGAATGGTCTGCCGATCCATGTGAGAGACGCAGACTCGCTCTCTCGACCTTTAAAGTCTTTATTGAAGACTCATCTCTTCAGTGGGTCCTATGATTGAGTGTAGTCTGAGCCCAGGAGTGTGAAGGTGAACGGAAAGGCACTGGAGCAACGAACCGCCCTGGCTGTCTCTGCCTTGCCGGTTCCCCTCTTTCCACTGGGATTCTCTGCCTCTAACCCTATTACAGGGGCTGAGTCACTGGCTTACTGGCACTCTTCCATGCCGTCCCTGGGAGGGGTGCGTCACTTGAGTGGCTTGAGTCACAGACGTGACCTTCCTGTCCGGGTTGGCGCCCCCCCTCGGGTTCATGCCGTGGCGGAGATCTTTGTGGGCTATACTCGGCCTTCTCTCAGGATGGCAAGTTGGTGGTTGAAGATATCCCTCTAGTGGTGTGGGGGCTGTGCTTTTGCAAAGTGGGTGGGGTTATATCCTTCCTGTTTGGCCCTGTCCGGGGGTATTATCGGACGGGGCCACAGTGTCTCCTGACCCCTCCTGTCTCAGCCTCCAGTATTTATGCTGCAGTAGTTTATGTGTCGGGGGGCTAGGGTCAGTCTGTTATATCTGGAGTATTTATCCTGTCTTATCCGGTGTCCTGTGTGAATGTAAATATGCTCTCTCTAATTCTCTCTCTCTTTCTTTCTTTCTCTCGGAGGACCTGAGCCCTAGGACCATGCTTCAGGACTTCCTGGCCCGATGACTCCTTGCTGTCTCCAGTCCACCTGGCCGTGCTGCTGCTCCAGTTTCAACTGTTCTGCCTGCGTCTATGCAACCCTGACCTGTTCACCGGAAATGCAACCTTGTCCCGGACCTGCTGTTTTCATCTCTCTCTCTCTCTCTCTCTCTCTTTCCCTCTCTCTCTCTCTCTCTCTCTCTCTCTCTCTCACCTGCTGTCCTGACCTCTGGATGCTCGGCTATTAAAAGCCAACTGACATTTACTCCTGAGGTGCTGACCTCTACAACCACTGTGATTATTATTATCTGACCCTGCTTGTCTTTTCCTAAATGCAGATGAATTCTGTTGGTTTCCCACCAAGACAAAAATGTGGTTGAGAAATCCCTCAGTGCTGAACTTCTGAATGTCAGTAAATGGTTATATACACAATAAGCTGTCACTTCACCTTGGGGAAAAACAAGAGTCCATCTTGTTCTGGTCCAAAGTAAAACAGTAGGAAATCCCCAGGTTTTATTTAAAAGGTGGCAGTAGGTGATATAGTAGTCGCAGCAAAATACTCTGTTAAATATCTTGGATGTTAAGTATCTTGGATGTTAAGTATTTTGGATGTTAAGTATCTTGGATGTTAATTATCTTGGATGTTAATTATCTTGGATGTTAAGTATCTTGGAGGGTAATTATCTTGGATGTTAAGTATATTGGATGTTAAGTATCTTGGATGTTAATTGTCTTGGATGTTAAGTATCTTGGATGGTAAGCATCTTGGATGTTAATTGTCTTGGATGTTAAGTACCTTGGATGGTAAGCATCTTGGATGGTAATTATCTTGGATGGTAATTATCTTGGATGTTAATTGTCTTGGATGTTAAGTATCTTGGATGGTAAGTATCTTGGATGTTAATTGTCTTGGATGTTAAGTATCTTGGATGGTAATTATCTTGGATGTGTGCTAGATAACCAACTGACAGGGGAGAGCACGGCACAAAATATTCTCTCCAAAGGGAACCATACAATTTGGTTCCTGGCGAGAACCTCCAAATATCTGGATAAGAATGCAATGGGGACATTGGCAGAGGCTCTTGTGCGGTGCCACTCTTTCCTGTTCGGTGCCACTCCTTCCTGTTCGGTGCCACTCCTTCCTGTTCGGTGCCACTCCTTCCTGTTCGGTGCCACTCTTTCCTGTTCGGTGCCACTCTTTCCTGTTCGGTGCCACTCCTTCCTGTTCGGTGCCACTCCTTCCTGTTCGGTGCCACTCTTTCCTGTTCGGTGCCACTCCTTCCTGTTCGGTGCCACTCCTTCCTGTTCGGTGACACTCTTTCCTGTTCGGTGACACTCTTTCCTGTTCGGTGCCACTCTTTCCTGTCCGGTGCCACTCCTTCCTGTTTGGTGTCACTCCTTCCTGTTCGGTGCCACTCCTTCCTGTTCGGTGCCACTCTTTCCTGTTCGGTGCCACTCCTTCCTGTTCGGTGCCACTCCTTCCTGTTCGGTGCTACTCTTTCCTGTTCGGTGCCACTCCTTCCTGTTCGGTGCCACTCTTTCATGTTCGGTGACACTCCTTCCTGTTCGGTGACACTCTTTCCTGTTCGGTGACACTCCTTCCTGTTCGGTGCCACTCCTTCCTGTTCGGTGCCACTCCTTCCTGTTCGGTGCCACTCTTTCCTGTTCGGTGCCACTCTTTCCTGTTCGGTGCCACTCCTTCCTGTTCGGTGCCACTCCTTCCTGTTCGGTGCCACTCTTTCCTGTTCGGTGCCACTCCTTCCTGTTCGGTGCCACTCCTTCCTGTTCGGTGCCACTCTTTCCTGTTCGGTGACACTCTTTCCTGTTCGGTGCCACTCTTTCCTGTCCGGTGCCACTCCTTCCTGTTTGGTGCCACTCCTTCCTGTTCGGTGCCACTCCTTCCTGTTCGGTGCCACTCTTTCCTGTTCGGTGCCACTCCTTCCTGTTCGGTGCCACTCCTTCCTGTTCGGTGCTACTCTTTCCTGTTCGGTGCCACTCCTTCCTGTTCGGTGCCACTCTTTCATGTTCGGTGCCACTCCTTCCTGTTCGGTGACACTCTTTCCTGTTCGGTGACACTCCTTCCTGTTCGGTGCCACTCCTTCCTGTTCGGTGCCACTCCTTCCTGTTCGGTGCCACTCTTTCCTGTTCGGTGCCACTCTTTCCTGTTCGGTGCCACTCCTTCCTGTTCGGTGCCACTCCTTCCTGTTCGGTGCCACTCTTTCCTGTTCGGTGCCACTCTTTCCTGTTCGGTGCCACTCTTTCCTGTTCGATGCCACTCTTTCCTGTTCGGTGCCAGTCTTTCCTGTTCGGTGCCACTCTTCCTGGTACAATAGCGCCCCACCCAAAAGATAATAAAAAGTGAATTGCAGACATCTCAGAACAAATTAAAATCAGGAATATATTCTTAAACATCTTCACTATTCTCCCACGTTGAAAGCCTTTAGATGACTTAAAGTGGAGGAGAGAGAGAGAGAGTCGCTCAGATAAAAATGGCGTTTTGTACATCACATTGTCCACAGTACGGATCCCCTGGGTACTTATGTACTATTCTAACTTAGTGAGGGTTAACCATAACTATTCAACTAGGAGGAGTCAAACTGTCGTTCCTTTTTTAGATTTAAAAAGTGGTACGAGGGGAAAATAAACCTTTTATAAATTATTTTTATACTCCGCTGCCGTTCTTTGGAATAATCTTTTGAAATGTATAAGCTTCATATGTAGTTTAAAGTTCTCACTGAAAAAAACAAAATGGCTGAATCGTAGCATGTCTGAAAAGGGAGTGGTGAGTGGCAGAGAAGGAAATGCCCTGGATAGCATATGGTCTGCCTTTTTGGTGCCCGTTGTTTATTATAATGTGATTGTCTTGTATGTATATATTTATTAGGGATTGATTGTTTATATATTTAAGGGTATGTGAGACAAGGAAGATGTACCATAGTTGTTTATTAGGAAAGGAAATAGTATTAATTATCGGATGTTGTGAAACAAACAACAATTGTGTCTATCATTGTCTGTTGTCATTACAATCGGCGCCTAACCTTGTATTCCCCTTTCCCTCTTCCTGTTTACCACTTTCCCACTTCCTGTTTACCTCTTTCCCACTTCCTGTTTACCACTTTCCCACTTCCTGTTTGACTCTTTCCCACTTCCTGTTTGACTCTTTCCCACTTCCTGTTTACCTCTTTCCCACTTCCTGTTTACCTCTTTCCCACTTCCTGTTTACCTCTTCAAAAGGACCACAATGGAAATAAGCTGTAAATCTTTATTGTGTTATCCTTCATGAATTTTCTTAAATTGTATGTGGAGGCGTCACCAGCTGGAACGCCCTTATGTATTGATTTTTACAAATTGTCAAATAAATTCAATCAATAAATCAATGACGACACAATCTCTCCACAGCGCCCTCACCCACCCAGATAAGAGGAACACCTCTGTGAGAATGTTCATTGACTACAGCTCAGCGTTCAACACAAATTGTTCCTTCCCAAGCTCGTCACCAAGCTAAGGACCCTGGGTCTGAACACCTCTCTCTGCTGAACTGGATCCTGGACTTCCTGACTGGCCGGCACCAGGTGGTGAGGGTAGGTAACATCACCTCCGCCACGCTGATCCTCAACACTGGGGACCCGGAGAGGTGTGTGGTCAGTCCCCTGATGTACCCCCCCCCGTTCATCCACGGACTCCAACACCATCATCAAGTTTTCTGACGATACGACGGTGGCAGGCCTGTTCACCGGCGACGACGACACAGCCTACGGGGAGGAGGTCAGTGACCTGGCGGTGTGGTGGCAGGACAACAACCTCTCCTTTAACGAGGTCAGTGACCTGGCGGTGTGGTGCCATGACAACAACCTCTCCTTTAACGAGGTCAGAGACCTGGCGGTGTGGTGCCATGACAACAACCTCTCCTTTAACGAGGTCAGAGACCTGGCGGTGTGGTGGCAGGACAACAACCTCTCCTTTAACGTCAGTGAGACCAAGGAGCTGATTGTGGACGACAGGAAACAGGAAACGGAGGGTGGGGGGAATGAGCCCTTTCCACATCGACGGGGCTGCAGCGGAGCGGGTCAAGAGCTTCAACTTCCTCGGGGCTCCAAATCACTAAGGACTTAAAATGGTCCACACACACACACACACACACACACACACACACACACACACACACACACACACACACACACAGTCAGTCGTGAAGAAGGAGCGACAGAGCCTTGAGGAGGTTGAAAAGATGTGGTATTCGCTCTCAAAAAAAACTTCTACAGCTGCACCATTGAGAGCCTCTTGACTGGCTGCATCACCGCCTGGTACGGCAACTGCACCGCCCTCAATCGCATGGCGCTACAGAGGGTGGTGCGGACGGCCCAGTACATCACTGGGGCTGAGCTCCCTGCCATCCAGGACCTCTATGCCAGAGGGTGGTGCGGACGGCCCAGTACATCACTGGGGCTGAGCTCCCTGCCATCCAGGATCTCTATGCCAGAGGGTGGTGCGGACGGCCCAGTACATCACTGGGGCTGAGCTCCCTGCCATCCAGGACCTCTATACCAGAGGGTGGTGCGGACGGCCCAGTACATCACTGGGGCTGAGCTCCCTGCCATCCAGGACCTCTATGCCAGAGGGTGGTGCGGACGGCCCAGTACATCACTGGGGCTGAGCTCCCTGCCATCCAGGATCTCTATACCAGAGGGTGGTGCGGACGGCCCAGTACATCACTGGGGCTGAGCTCCCTGCCATCCAGGATCTCTATGCCAGAGGGTGGTGCGGACGGCCCAGTACATCACTGGGGCTGAGCTCCCTGCCATCCAGGATCTCTATGCCAGAGGGTGGTGCGGACGGCCCAGTACATCACTGGGGCTGAGCTCCCTGCCATCCAGGATCTCTATGCCAGAGGGTGGTGCGGACGGCCCAGTACATCACTGGGGCTGAGCTCCCTGCCATCCAGGATCTCTATGCCAGAGGGTGGTGCGGACGGCCCAGTACATCACTGGGGCTGAGCTCCCTGCCATCCAGGACCTCTATGCCAGAGGGTGGTGCGGACGGCCCAGTACATCACTGGGGCTGAGCTCCCTGCCATCCAGGACCTCTATGCCAGAGGGTGGTGCGGACGGCCCAGTACATCACTGGGGCTGAGCTCCCTGCCATCCAGGACCTCTATGCCAGAGGGTGGTGCGGACGGCCCAGTACATCACTGGGGCTGAGCTCCCTGCCATCCAGGACCTCTATACCAGAGGGTGGTGCGGACGGCCCAGTACATCACTGGGGCTGAGCTCCCTGCCATCCAGGATCTCTATACCAGAGGGTGGTGCGGACGGCCCAATACATCACTGGGGCTGAGCTCCCTGCCATCCAGGACCTCTATATCAGAGGGTGGTGCGGACGGCCCAGTACATCACTGGGGCTGAGCTCCCTGCCATCCAGGACCTCTATATCAGAGGGTGGTGCGGACGGCCCAGTACATCACTGGGGCTGAGCTCCCTGCCATCCAGGAACTCTATGCCAGAGGGTGGTGCGGACGGCCCAGTACATCACTGGGGCTGAGCTCCCTGCCATCCAGGATCTCTATGCCAGAGGGTGGTGCGGACGGCCCAGTACATCACTGGGGCCGAGCTCCCTGCCATCCAGGACCTCTATACCAGAGGGTGGTGCGGACGGCCCAGTACATCACTGGGGCTGAGCTCCCTGCCATCCAGGACCTCTATACCAGAGGGTGGTGCGGACGGCCCAGTACATCACTGGGGCCGAGCTCCCTGCCATCCAGGACCTCTATACCAGAGGGTGGTGCGGACGGCCCAGTACATCACTGGGGCTGAGCTCCCTGCCATCCAGGACCTCTATATCAGAGGGTGGTGCGGACGGCCCAGTACATCACTGGGGCTGAGCTCCCTGCCATCCAGGATCTCTATGCCAGAGGGTGGTGCGGACGGCCCAGTACATCACTGGGGCCGAGCTCCCTGCCATCCAGGACCTCTATATCAGAGGGTGGTGCGGACGGCCCAGTACATCACTGGGGCTGAGCTCCCTGCCATCCAGGACCTCTATATCAGAGGGTGGTGCGGACGGCCCAGTACATCACTGGGGCTGAGCTCCCTGCCATCCAGGATCTCTATGCCAGAGGGTGGTGCGGACGGCCCAGTACATCACTGGGGCTGAGCTCCCTGCCATCCAGGATCTCTATACCAGAGGGTGGTGCGGACGGCCCAGTACATCACTGGGGCTGAGCTCCCTGCCATCCAGGATCTCTATACCAGAGGGTGGTGCGGACGGCCCAGTACATCACTGGGGCTGAGCTCCCTGCCATCCAGGATCTCTATGCCAGAGGGTGGTGCGGACGGCCCAGTACATCACTGGGGCCGAGCTCCCTGCCATCCAGGACCTCTATACCAGAGGGTGGTGCGGACGGCCCAGTACATCACTGGGGCTGAGCTCCCTGCCATCCAGGACCTCTATACCAGAGGGTGGTGCGGACGGCCCAGTACATCACTGGGGCCGAGCTCCCTGCCATCCAGGACCTCTATATCAGAGGGTGGTGCGGACGGCCCAGTACATCACTGGGGCTGAGCTCCCTGCCATCCAGGACCTCTATACCAGAGGGTGGTGCGGACGGCCCAGTACATCACTGGGGCTGAGCTCCCTGCCATCCAGGATCTCTATACCAGAGGGTGGTGCGGACGGCCCAGTACATCACTGGGGCTGAGCTCCCTGCCATCCAGGATCTCTATACCAGAGGGTGGTGCGGACGGCCCAGTACATCACTGGGGCTGAGCTCCCTGCCATCCAGGATCTCTATACCAGAGGGTGGTGCGGACGGCCCAGTACATCACTGGGGCTGAGCTCCCTGCCATCCAGGACCTCTATGCCAGAGGGTGGTGCGGACGGCCCAGTACATCACTGGGGCTGAGCTCCCTGCCATCCAGGACCTCTATACCAGAGGGTGGTGCGGACGGCCCAGTACATCACTGGGGCTGAGCTCCCTGCCATCCAGGACCTCTATGCCAGGCGGTGCAGACAGCCCAGTACATCACTGGGGCTGAGCTCCCTGCCATCCAGGACCTCTATACCAGAGGGTGGTGCGGACGGCCCAGTACATCACTGGGGCTGAGCTCCCTGCCATCCAGGATCTCTATACCAGAGGGTGGTGCGGACGGCCCAGTACATCACTGGGGCTGAGCTCCCTGCCATCCAGGATCTCTATACCAGAGGGTGGTGCGGACGGCCCAGTACATCACTGGGGCTGAGCTCCCTGCCATCCAGGATCTCTATACCAGAGGGTGGTGCGGACGGCCCAGTACATCACTGGGGCTGAGCTCCCTGCCATCCAGGACCTCTATGCCAGAGGGTGGTGCGGACGGCCCAGTACATCACTGGGGCTGAGCTCCCTGCCATCCAGGACCTCTATGCCAGAGGGTGGTGCGGACGGCCCAGTACATCACTGGGGCTGAGCTCCCTGCCATCCAGGACCTCTATGCCAGAGGGTGGTGCGGACGGCCCAGTACATCACTGGAGCTGAGCTCCCTGCCATCCAGGATCTCTATACCAGAGGGTGGTGCGGACGGCCCAGTACATCACTGGGGCTGAGCTCCCTGCCATCCAGGATCTCTATGCCAGAGGGTGGTGCGGACGGCCCAGTACATCACTGGGGCCGAGCTCCCTGCCATCCAGGACCTCTATGCCAGAGGGTGGTGCGGACGGCCCAGTACATCACTGGGGCTGAGCTCCCTGCCATCCAGGATCTCTATGCCAGAGGGTGGTGCGGACGGCCCAGTACATCACTGGGGCTGAGCTCCCTGCCATCCAGGATCTCTATGCCAGAGGGTGGTGCGGACGGCCCAGTACATCACTGGGGCTGAGCTCCCTGCCATCCAGGACCTCTATGCCAGAGGGTGGTGCGGACGGCCCAGTACATCACTGGGGCTGAGCTCCCTGCCATCCAGGACCTCTATGCCAGAGGGTGGTGCGGACGGCCCAGTACATCACTGGGGCTGAGCTCCCTGCCATCCAGGACCTCTATGCCAGAGGGTGGTGCGGACGGCCCAGTACATCACTGGGGCTGAGCTCCCTGCCATCCAGGACCTCTATGCCAGAGGGTGGTGCGGACGGCCCAGTACATCACTGGGGCTGAGCTCCCTGCCATCCAGGACCTCTATACCAGAGGGTGGTGCGGACGGCCCAGTACATCACTGGGGCTGAGCTCCCTGCCATCCAGGATCTCTATACCAGAGGGTGGTGCGGACGGCCCAGTACATCACTGGGGCTGAGCTCCCTGCCATCCAGGACCTCTATACCAGAGGGTGGTGCGGACGGCCCAGTACATCACTGGGGCTGAGCTCCCTGCCATCCAGGACCTCTATATCAGAGGGTGGTGCGGACGGCCCAGTACATCACTGGGGCTGAGCTCCCTGCCATCCAGGATCTCTATGCCAGAGGGTGGTGCGGACGGCCCAGTACATCACTGGGGCTGAGCTCCCTGCCATCCAGGATCTCTATGCCAGAGGGTGGTGCGGACGGCCCAGTACATCACTGGGGCTGAGCTCCCTGCCATCCAGGATCTCTATGCCAGAGGGTGGTGCGGACGGCCCAGTACATCACTGGGGCTGAGCTCCCTGCCATCCAGGATCTCTATGCCAGAGGGTGGTGCGGACGGCCCAGTACATCACTGGGGCTGAGCTCCCTGCCATCCAGGACCTCTATACCAGAGGGTGGTGCGGACGGCCCAGTACATCACTGGGGCTGAGCTCCCTGCCATCCAGGACCTCTATGCCAGAGGGTGGTGCGGACGGCCCAGTACATCACTGGGGCCGAGCTACCTGCCATCCAGGACCTCTATGCCAGAGGGTGGTGCGGACGGCCCAGTACATCACTGGGGCCGAGCTCCCTGCCATCCAGGACCTCTATGCCAGAGGGTGGTGCGGACGGCCCAGTACATCACTAGGGCCGAGCTCCCTGCCATCCAGGATCTCTATATCAGAGGGTGGTGCGGACGGCCCAGTACATCACTGGGGCCGAGCTCCCTGCCATCCAGGACCTCTATACCAGAGGGTGGTGCGGACGGCCCAGTACATCACTGGGGCCGAGCTCCCTGCCATCCAGGACCTCTATACCAGAGGGTGGTGCGGACGGCCCAGTACATCACTGGGGCCGAGCTCCCTGCCATCCAGGACCTCTATATCAGAGGGTGGTGCGGACGGCCCAGTACATCACTGGGGCCGAGCTCCCTGCCATCCAGGACCTCTATACCAGAGGGTGGTGCGGACGGCCCAGTACATCACTGGGGCCGAGCTCCCTGCCATCCAGGATCTCTATGCCAGAGGGTGGTGCGGACGGCCCAGTACATCACTGGGGCCGAGCTCCCTGCCATCCAGGACCTCTATACCAGAGGGTGGTGCGGACGGCCCAGTACATCACTGGGGCTGAGCTCCCTGCCATCCAGGACCTCTATGCCAGGCGGTGCAGACAGCCCAGTACATCACTGGGGCTGAGCTCCCTGCCATCCAGGACCTCTATACCAGAGGGTGGTGCGGACGGCCCAGTACATCACTGGGGCTGAGCTCCCTGCCATCCAGGATCTCTATACCAGAGGGTGGTGCGGACGGCCCAGTACATCACTGGGGCTGAGCTCCCTGCCATCCAGGACCTCTATGCCAGAGGGTGGTGCGGACGGCCCAGTACATCACTGGGGCTGAGCTCCCTGCCATCCAGGATCTCTATGCCAGAGGGTGGTGCGGACGGCCCAGTACATCACTGGGGCTGAGCTCCCTGCCATCCAGGACCTCTATACCAGAGGGTGGTGCGGACGGCCCAGTACATCACTGGGGCTGAGCTCCCTGCCATCCAGGACCTCTATACCAGAGGGTGGTGCGGACGGCCCAGTACATCACTGGGGCTGAGCTCCCTGCCATCCAGGACCTCTATACCAGAGGGTGGTGCGGACGGCCCAGTACATCACTGGGGCTGAGCTCCCTGCCATCCAGGACCTCTATGCCAGAGGGTGGTGCGGACGGCCCAGTACATCACTGGGGCTGAGCTCCCTGCCATCCAGGATCTCTATGCCAGAGGGTGGTGCGGACGGCCCAGTACATCACTGGGGCTGAGCTCCCTGCCATCCAGGATCTCTATGCCAGAGGGTGGTGCGGACGGCCCAGTACATCACTGGGGCTGAGCTCCCTGCCATCCAGGATCTCTATGCCAGAGGGTGGTGCGGACGGCCCAGTACATCACTGGGGCTGAGCTCCCTGCCATCCAGGATCTCTATGCCAGAGGGTGGTGCGGACGGCCCAGTACATCACTGGGGCTGAGCTCCCTGCCATCCAGGATCTCTATGCCAGAGGGTGGTGCGGACGGCCCAGTACATCACTGGGGCTGAGCTCCCTGCCATCCAGGACCTCTATGCCAGAGGGTGGTGCGGACGGCCCAGTACATCACTGGGGCTGAGCTCCCTGCCATCCAGGACCTCTATGCCAGAGGGTGGTGCGGACGGCCCAGTACATCACTGGGGCTGAGCTCCCTGCCATCCAGGACCTCTATGCCAGAGGGTGGTGCGGACGGCCCAGTACATCACTGGGGCTGAGCTCCCTGCCATCCAGGACCTCTATACCAGAGGGTGGTGCGGACGGCCCAGTACATCACTGGGGCTGAGCTCCCTGCCATCCAGGATCTCTATACCAGAGGGTGGTGCGGACGGCCCAATACATCACTGGGGCTGAGCTCCCTGCCATCCAGGACCTCTATATCAGAGGGTGGTGCGGACGGCCCAGTACATCACTGGGGCTGAGCTCCCTGCCATCCAGGACCTCTATATCAGAGGGTGGTGCGGACGGCCCAGTACATCACTGGGGCTGAGCTCCCTGCCATCCAGGAACTCTATGCCAGAGGGTGGTGCGGACGGCCCAGTACATCACTGGGGCTGAGCTCCCTGCCATCCAGGATCTCTATGCCAGAGGGTGGTGCGGACGGCCCAGTACATCACTGGGGCCGAGCTCCCTGCCATCCAGGACCTCTATACCAGAGGGTGGTGCGGACGGCCCAGTACATCACTGGGGCTGAGCTCCCTGCCATCCAGGACCTCTATATCAGAGGGTGGTGCGGACAGCCCAGTACATCACTGGGGCCGAGCTCCCTGCCATCCAGGACCTCTATATCAGAGGGTGGTGCGGACAGCCCAGTACATCACTGGGGCCGAGCTCCCTGCCATCCAGGACCTCTATATCAGAGGGTGGTGCGGACAGCCCAGTACATCACTGGGGCTGAGCTCCCTGCCATCCAGGATCTCTATGCCAGAGGGTGGTGCGGACGGCCCAGTACATCACTGGGGCCGAGCTCCCTGCCATCCAGGACCTCTATATCAGAGGGTGGTGCGGACGGCCCAGTACATCACTGGGGCCGAGCTCCCTGCCATCCAGGACCTCTATATCAGAGGGTGGTGCGGACGGCCCAGTACATCACTGGGGCTGAGCTCCCTGCCATCCAGGATCTCTATGCCAGAGGGTGGTGCGGACGGCCCAGTACATCACTGGGGCTGAGCTCCCTGCCATCCAGGATCTCTATACCAGAGGGTGGTGCGGACGGCCCAGTACATCACTGGGGCTGAGCTCCCTGCCATCCAGGATCTCTATACCAGAGGGTGGTGCGGACGGCCCAGTACATCACTGGGGCTGAGCTCCCTGCCATCCAGGATCTCTATGCCAGAGGGTGGTGCGGACGGCCCAGTACATCACTGGGGCCGAGCTCCCTGCCATCCAGGACCTCTATACCAGAGGGTGGTGCGGACGGCCCAGTACATCACTGGGGCTGAGCTCCCTGCCATCCAGGACCTCTATACCAGAGGGTGGTGCGGACGGCCCAGTACATCACTGGGGCCGAGCTCCCTGCCATCCAGGACCTCTATATCAGAGGGTGGTGCGGACGGCCCAGTACATCACTGGGGCTGAGCTCCCTGCCATCCAGGACCTCTATACCAGAGGGTGGTGCGGACGGCCCAGTACATCACTGGGGCTGAGCTCCCTGCCATCCAGGATCTCTATCCCAGAGGGTGGTGCGGACGGCCCAGTACATCACTGGGGCTGAGCTCCCTGCCATCCAGGATCTCTATACCAGAGGGTGGTGCGGACGGCCCAGTACATCACTGGGGCTGAGCTCCCTGCCATCCAGGATCTCTATACCAGAGGGTGGTGCGGACGGCCCAGTACATCACTGGGGCTGAGCTCCCTGCCATCCAGGACCTCTATGCCAGAGGGTGGTGCGGACGGCCCAGTACATCACTGGGGCTGAGCTCCCTGCCATCCAGGACCTCTATACCAGAGGGTGGTGCGGACGGCCCAGTACATCACTGGGGCTGAGCTCCCTGCCATCCAGGACCTCTATGCCAGGCGGTGCAGACAGCCCAGTACATCACTGGGGCTGAGCTCCCTGCCATCCAGGACCTCTATACCAGAGGGTGGTGCGGACGGCCCAGTACATCACTGGGGCTGAGCTCCCTGCCATCCAGGATCTCTATACCAGAGGGTGGTGCGGACGGCCCAGTACATCACTGGGGCTGAGCTCCCTGCCATCCAGGATCTCTATACCAGAGGGTGGTGCGGACGGCCCAGTACATCACTGGGGCTGAGCTCCCTGCCATCCAGGATCTCTATACCAGAGGGTGGTGCGGACGGCCCAGTACATCACTGGGGCTGAGCTCCCTGCCATCCAGGACCTCTATGCCAGAGGGTGGTGCGGACGGCCCAGTACATCACTGGGGCTGAGCTCCCTGCCATCCAGGACCTCTATGCCAGAGGGTGGTGCGGACGGCCCAGTACATCACTGGGGCTGAGCTCCCTGCCATCCAGGACCTCTATGCCAGAGGGTGGTGCGGACGGCCCAGTACATCACTGGAGCTGAGCTCCCTGCCATCCAGGATCTCTATACCAGAGGGTGGTGCGGACGGCCCAGTACATCACTGGGGCTGAGCTCCCTGCCATCCAGGATCTCTATGCCAGAGGGTGGTGCGGACGGCCCAGTACATCACTGGGGCCGAGCTCCCTGCCATCCAGGACCTCTATGCCAGAGGGTGGTGCGGACGGCCCAGTACATCACTGGGGCTGAGCTCCCTGCCATCCAGGATCTCTATGCCAGAGGGTGGTGCGGACGGCCCAGTACATCACTGGGGCTGAGCTCCCTGCCATCCAGGATCTCTATGCCAGAGGGTGGTGCGGACGGCCCAGTACATCACTGGGGCTGAGCTCCCTGCCATCCAGGACCTCTATGCCAGAGGGTGGTGCGGACGGCCCAGTACATCACTGGGGCTGAGCTCCCTGCCATCCAGGACCTCTATGCCAGAGGGTGGTGCGGACGGCCCAGTACATCACTGGGGCTGAGCTCCCTGCCATCCAGGACCTCTATGCCAGAGGGTGGTGCGGACGGCCCAGTACATCACTGGGGCTGAGCTCCCTGCCATCCAGGACCTCTATGCCAGAGGGTGGTGCGGACGGCCCAGTACATCACTGGGGCTGAGCTCCCTGCCATCCAGGACCTCTATACCAGAGGGTGGTGCGGACGGCCCAGTACATCACTGGGGCTGAGCTCCCTGCCATCCAGGATCTCTATACCAGAGGGTGGTGCGGACGGCCCAGTACATCACTGGGGCTGAGCTCCCTGCCATCCAGGACCTCTATACCAGAGGGTGGTGCGGACGGCCCAGTACATCACTGGGGCTGAGCTCCCTGCCATCCAGGACCTCTATATCAGAGGGTGGTGCGGACGGCCCAGTACATCACTGGGGCTGAGCTCCCTGCCATCCAGGATCTCTATGCCAGAGGGTGGTGCGGACGGCCCAGTACATCACTGGGGCTGAGCTCCCTGCCATCCAGGATCTCTATGCCAGAGGGTGGTGCGGACGGCCCAGTACATCACTGGGGCTGAGCTCCCTGCCATCCAGGATCTCTATGCCAGAGGGTGGTGCGGACGGCCCAGTACATCACTGGGGCTGAGCTCCCTGCCATCCAGGATCTCTATGCCAGAGGGTGGTGCGGACGGCCCAGTACATCACTGGGGCTGAGCTCCCTGCCATCCAGGACCTCTATACCAGAGGGTGGTGCGGACGGCCCAGTACATCACTGGGGCTGAGCTCCCTGCCATCCAGGACCTCTATGCCAGAGGGTGGTGCGGACGGCCCAGTACATCACTGGGGCCGAGCTCCCTGCCATCCAGGACCTCTATGCCAGAGGGTGGTGCGGACGGCCCAGTACATCACTGGGGCCGAGCTCCCTGCCATCCAGGACCTCTATGCCAGAGGGTGGTGCGGACGGCCCAGTACATCACTAGGGCCGAGCTCCCTGCCATCCAGGATCTCTATATCAGAGGGTGGTGCGGACGGCCCAGTACATCACTGGGGCCGAGCTCCCTGCCATCCAGGACCTCTATACCAGAGGGTGGTGCGGACGGCCCAGTACATCACTGGGGCCGAGCTCCCTGCCATCCAGGACCTCTATACCAGAGGGTGGTGCGGACGGCCCAGTACATCACTGGGGCCGAGCTCCCTGCCATCCAGGACCTCTATATCAGAGGGTGGTGCGGACGGCCCAGTACATCACTGGGGCCGAGCTCCCTGCCATCCAGGACCTCTATACCAGAGGGTGGTGCGGACGGCCCAGTACATCACTGGGGCCGAGCTCCCTGCCATCCAGGATCTCTATGCCAGAGGGTGGTGCGGACGGCCCAGTACATCACTGGGGCCGAGCTCCCTGCCATCCAGGACCTCTATACCAGAGGGTGGTGCGGACGGCCCAGTACATCACTGGGGCTGAGCTCCCTGCCATCCAGGACCTCTATGCCAGGCGGTGCAGACAGCCCAGTACATCACTGGGGCTGAGCTCCCTGCCATCCAGGACCTCTATACCAGAGGGTGGTGCGGACGGCCCAGTACATCACTGGGGCTGAGCTCCCTGCCATCCAGGATCTCTATACCAGAGGGTGGTGCGGACGGCCCAGTACATCACTGGGGCTGAGCTCCCTGCCATCCAGGATCTCTATACCAGAGGGTGGTGCGGACGGCCCAGTACATCACTGGGGCTGAGCTCCCTGCCATCCAGGATCTCTATACCAGAGGGTGGTGCGGACGGCCCAGTACATCACTGGGGCTGAGCTCCCTGCCATCCAGGACCTCTATGCCAGAGGGTGGTGCGGACGGCCCAGTACATCACTGGGGCTGAGCTCCCTGCCATCCAGGACCTCTATGCCAGAGGGTGGTGCGGACGGCCCAGTACATCACTGGGGCTGAGCTCCCTGCCATCCAGGACCTCTATGCCAGAGGGTGGTGCGGACGGCCCAGTACATCACTGGAGCTGAGCTCCCTGCCATCCAGGATCTCTATACCAGAGGGTGGTGCGGACGGCCCAGTACATCACTGGGGCTGAGCTCCCTGCCATCCAGGATCTCTATGCCAGAGGGTGGTGCGGACGGCCCAGTACATCACTGGGGCTGAGCTCCCTGCCATCCAGGATCTCTATACCAGAGGGTGGTGCGGACGGCCCAGTACATCACTGGGGCTGAGCTCCCTGCCATCCAGGATCTCTATACCAGAGGGTGGTGCGGACGGCCCAGTACATCACTGGGGCTGAGCTCCCTGCCATCCAGGATCTCTATACCAGGCGGTGCAGACAGCCCAGTACATCACTGGGGCTGAGCTCCCTGCCATCCAGGACCTCTATGCCAGGCGGTGTGAAAGGAAGGCCCAGTACATCACTGGGGCTGAGCTCCCTGCCATCCAGGACCTCTATACCAGGCGGTGCAGACAGCCCAGTACATCACTGGGGCTGAGCTCCCTGCCATCCAGGATCTCTATACCAGGCGGTGCAGACAGCCCAGTACATCACTGGGGCTGAGCTCCCTGCCATCCAGGATCTCTATACCAGGCGGTGTGAAAGGAAGGCCCGGAAAATTGTTACAGACTGCAACCATCCAATACATAGAATGTTCTCTCTGCTTCCGCATGGCAAGCGGTACCGGTGCATCAAGTCTGACACCAACAGGCTCCTGAACAGCTTCTATCCCCAAGCCATGAGACTGTTAAATAGCTAACAGAATGGCTAGAGGACTATCTCCTAACAGAATGGCTACAGGACTATCTCCTAACAGAATGGCTACAGGACTATCTATTAACAGAATGGCTACAGGACTATCTCCTATCAGGACTATCTCCTATCAGGACTATCTCCTATCAGGGCTATCTCCTAACAGAATGACAACAGGACTATCTCCTAACAGAATGGCTACAGTGCTATCTCCTAACAGAATGACTACAGGGCTATCTCCTAACAGAATGACTACAGGACTATCTCCTAACAGAATGAGTACAGGACTATCTCATAACAGAATGACTACAGGACTATCTCCTAACAGAATGACTACAGGACTATCTCCTAACAGAATGACTACAGGACTATCTCCTAACAGAATGGCTACAGGACTATCTCCTAACAGAATGACTACAGGACTATCTCCTAACAGAACGACTACAGGACTATCTCCTAACAGAACGACTACAGGACTATCTCCTAACAGAACGACTACAGGACTGTCTCCTAACAGAACGGCTAGAGGACTATCTCCTAACAGAATGGCTAGAGGACTATCTCCTAACAGAATGAGTACAGGACTATCTCCTAACAGAATGACTACAGGACTATCTCCTAACAGAATGACTACAGGAATATCTCCTAACAGAACGACTACAGGACTATCTCCTAACAGAATGGCTACAGGACTATCTCCTAACAGAATGACTACAGGACTATCTCCTAACAGAACGACTACAGGACTATCTCCTAACAGAACGACTACAGGACTATCTCCTAACAGAACGACTACAGGACTATCTCCTAACAGAACGGCTAGAGGACTATCTCCTAACAGAATGGCTAGAGGACTATCTCCTAACAGAATGACTACAGGACTATCTCCTAACAGAATGACTACAGGACTATCTCCTAACAGAATGACTACAGGACTATCTCCTAACAGAACGACTACAGGACTATCTCCTAACAGAACGACTACAGGACTATCTCCTAACAGAACGGCTAGAGGACTATCTCCTAACAGAATGGCTACAGGACTATCTCCTATCAGAATGACTACAGGACTATCTCCTAACAGAACGACTACAGGACTATCTCCTAACAGAACGACTACAGGACTATCTCCTAACAGAACGGCTAGAGGACTATCTCCTAACAGAATGGCTACAGGACTATCTCCTATCAGAATGACTACAGGACTATCTCCTAACAGAATGACTACAGGACTATCTCCTAACAGAATGACTACAGGACTATCTCCTAACAGAACGACTACAGGACTATCTCCTATCAGGACTATCTCCTAACAGAATGACTACAGGACTATCTCCTAACAGAATGACTACAGGACTATCTCCTAACAGAACGACTACAGGACTATCTCCTATCAGAATGACTACAGGACTATCTCCTATTAGAATGACTACAGGACTATCTCCTAACAGAACGACTACAGGACTATCTCCTATCAGGACTATCTCCTAACAGAATGACTACAGGACTATCTCCTAACAGAATGACTACAGGACTATCTCCTAACAGAACGACTACAGGACTATCTCCTATCAGAATGACTACAGGACTATCTCCTATCAGAATGACTACAGGACTATCTCCTAACAGAATGACTACAGGACTATCTCCTAACAGAATGGCTACAGGACTATCTCCTATCAGAATGACTACAGGACTATCTCCTATCAGAATGACTACAGGACTATCTCCTAACAGAATGACTACAGGACTATCTCCTATCAGAATGGCTACAGGACTATCTCCTAACAGAATGGCTACAGGACTATCTCCTATCAGAATGGCTACAGGACTATCTCCTAACAGAATGGCTACAGGACTATCTCCTAACAGAATGGCTACAGGACTATCTCCTAACAGAACGACTACAGGACTATCTCCTAACAGAACGACTACAGGACTATCTCCTAACAGAACGGCTAGAGGACTATCTCCTAACAGAATGGCTACAGGACTGTCTCCTATCAGAATGACTACAGGACTATCTCCTAACAGAACGACTACAGGACTATCTCCTAACAGAACAACTACAGGACTATCTCCTAACAGAACGGCTAGAGGACTATCTCCTAACAGAATGGCTACAGGACTATCTCCTATCAGAATGACTACAGGACTATCTCCTAACAGAATGACTACAGGACTATCTCCTAACAGAATGACTACAGGACTATCTCCTAACAGAACGACTACAGGACTATCTCCTATCAGGACTATCTCCTAACAGAATGACTACAGGACTATCTCCTAACAGAATGACTACAGGACTATCTCCTAACAGAACGACTACAGGACTATCTCCTATCAGAATGACTACAGGACTATCTCCTATTAGAATGACTACAGGACTATCTCCTAACAGAACGACTACAGGACTATCTCCTATCAGGACTATCTCCTAACAGAATGACTACAGGACTATCTCCTAACAGAATGACTACAGGACTATCTCCTAACAGAACGACTACAGGACTATCTCCTATCAGAATGACTACAGGACTATCTCCTATCAGAATGACTACAGGACCATCTCCTAACAGAATGACTACAGGACTATCTCCTAACAGAATGGCTACAGGACTATCTCCTATCAGAATGACTACAGGACTATCTCCTATCAGAATGACTACAGGACTATCTCCTAACAGAATGACTACAGGACTATCTCCTATCAGAATGGCTACAGGACTATCTCCTAACAGAATGGCTACAGGACTATCTCCTATCAGAATGGCTACAGGACTATCTCCTAACAGAATGGCTACAGGACTATCTCCTAACAGAATGGCTACAGGACTATCTCCTATCAGAATGGCTACAGGACTATCTCCTATCAGAATGGCTACAGGACTATCTCCTAACAGAATGGCTACAGGACTATCTCCTATCAGAATGGCTACAGGGCTATCTCCTATCAGAACAACTACAGGACTATCTCCTAACAGAACGGCTACAGGACTATCTCCTAACAGAATGGCTAGAGGACTATCTCCTAACAGAATGACTACAGGACTATCTCCTAACAGAACAACTACAGGACTATCTCCTATCAGAATGACTACAGGACTATCTCCTATCAGAATGACTACAGGACTATCTCCTAACAGAATGACTACAGGACTATCTCCTAACAGAATGACTACAGGACTATATTATTACTTAAATGCCTCTATTCACACTACCAGGACTCTACACACTCACTCTGACACTCCAACACACACACACACACACACACACACACACACACACACACACACACACACACACACACACACACACCCACACACACACACACACACACACACAGATGACACTCCAACACACACATTTAAATTTGCTCACGCACACATAACACACACACACACACACACACACACACACACAGATGACACTCCAACACACACATTTAAATTTGCTCACGCACACATAACACACACACACACACACACATAACACACACACACATTCATACCGACTACACACACACACCCTCTCATACAATCCTGATGCCTAGTCCCCTTCCCCTATACATATCTACCTCCATCACTCCAGTATCCCTGTCCCCTGTCCCCTATACATATCTACCTCCATCACTCCAGTATCCCTGTCCCCTTCCCCTATACATATCTACCTCCATCACTCCAGTATCCCTGTCTCCTTCCCCCTATACATATCTACCTCCATCACTCCAGTATCCCTGTCCCCTATACATATCTACCTCCATCACTCCAGTATCCCTGTCCCCTGTCCCCTATACATATCTACCTCCATCACTCCAGTATCCCTGTCCCCTACACATATCTACCTCCATCACTCCAGTGTCCCTGTCCCCTTCCCCTATACATATCTACCTCCATCACTCCAGTATCCCTGTCTCCTTCCCCCTATACATATCTACCTCCATCACTCCAGTATCCCTGTCCCCTATACATATCTACCTCCATCACTCCAGTATCCCTGTCCCCTACACATATCTACCTCCATCACTCCAGTATCCCTGTCCCCTTCCCCTATACATATCTACCTCCATCACTCCAGTATCCCTGTCTCCTTCCCCCTATACATATCTACCTCCATCACTCCAGTATCCCTGTCCCCTATACATATCTACCTCCATCACTCCAGTATCCCTGTCCCCTGTCCCCTATACATATCTACCTCCATCCCTCCAGTATCCCTGTCCCCTACACATATCTACCTCCATCACTCCAGTATTCCTGTCTCCTTCCCCCTATACATATCTACCTCCATCACTCCAGTATCCCTGTCCCCTATACATATCTACCTCCATCACTCCAGTATCCCTGTCCCCTATACATATCTACCTCCATCACTCCAGTATCCCTGTCTCCTTCCCCCTATACATATCTACCTCCATCACTCCAGTATCCCTGTCCCCTTCCCCTATACATATCTACCTCCATCACTCCAGTATCCCTGTCCCCTATACATATCTACCTCCATCACTCCAGTATCCCTGTCCCCTTCCCCTATACATATCTACCTCCATCACTCCAGTATCCCTGTCCCCTTCCCCCTCTACATATCTACCTCCATCACTCCAGTATCCCTGTCCCCTTCCCCTATATATATCTACCTCCATCACTCCAGTATCCCTGTCTCCTTCCCCTATACATATCTACCTCCATCACTCCAGTATCCCTGTCTCCTATACATATCTACCTCCATCACTCCAGTATCCCTGTCCCCTATACATATCTACCTCCATCACTCCAGTATCCCTGTCCCCTTCCCCCTCTACATATCTACCTCCATCACTCCAGTATCCCTGTCTCCTTCCCCTATACATATCTACCTCCATCACTCCAGTATCCCTGTCTCCTTCCCCCTATACATATCTACCTCCATCACTCCAGTATCCCTGTCTCCTTCCCCCTATACATATCTACCTCCATCACTCCAGTATCCCTGTCTCCTTCCCCTATACATATCTACCTCCATCACTCCAGTATCCCTGTCTCCTTCCCCCTATACATATCTACCTCCATCACTCCAGTATCCCTGTCTCCTTCCCCCTATACATATCTACCTCCATCACTCCAGTATCCCTGTCTCCTTCCCCCTATACATATCTACCTCCATCACTCCAGTATCCCTGTCCCCTTCCCCCTATACATATCTACCTCCATCACTCCAGTATCCCTGTCTCCTATACATATCTACCTCCATCACTCCAGTATCCTTGTACATTGTTAATATGGAACTGACCCTGTATATAGTCACCTTACAGTGAGGTGGGAAAAAAGTATTTGATCCCCTGCTGATTTTGTACGTTTGCCCACTGACAAAGAAATGATCAGTCTATAATTTTAATAGTAGGTTTATTTGAACAGTGAGAGACAGAATAACAACAACAAAAAAATCCAGAAAAACGCATGTCAAAAATGTTATAAATTGATTTCCATTTTAATGAGGGAAATAAGTATTTGACCCCCTCTCAATCAGAAAGATTTCTGGCTCCCAGGTGTCTTTTATACAGGTAACGAGCTGAGATTAGGAGCGGTGAGGAATGAGAACGGTGAGGAATCAGCCCAGAATTCCCTGTACATTGTTAATATGGTACTGGTACTGACCCTGTGTATAGTCACCTTCCCCCTATACATATCTACCTCCATCACTCCAGTATTCCTGTACATTGTTAATATGGAACTGACCCTGGAATATCCTTTATAGTACTATATATTGATTACTGCGTTTACTTTATTTTATAGTACTATATATTGATTACTGCATTGTTTGGAAATGAACTCGTAATAAAGGCGTCTGACTGTACTTCTTTCTGCATGTGACAATAACACATTAAAACTTGTCCAAGACTACCATCTAGTGGACAGTTTATTTACTAAAACGCTTTATCATCAACTTGACCGGATCTAGTTTGACCCTCACGACTAGCCGTAGGCACAGCGTCCTAGCAACGGGGGGATGGACCTAGACGTTAATTTACCGAGTCACTTATACACAACACAGAACAATACGTTACCGGTTATATATATATATATACCGGTTATATAGTCCAAGTTAGAATATTTTGTATTACTATATTTTTTATATTGTCAAGTTACCGTATGAAGCGGGATGGCTATCAGCAACCCATCGGTGTTTCTGTTGATGATTAACGGACAGATCGAGGGAGCGAATGTGAGTAGCGACGTACCGTAGCTAGCTAACGGCTAACTTAGCTAGTTAAGCATCTAACGTTAGTAACGAGCTAGTTAAGCATCTAACGTTAGTAACGAGCTAGTTAAGCATCTAACGTTAGTAACGAGCTAACTTAGCTAGTTAGCATCTAACGTTAGTAACGAGCTAACTTAGCTAGTTAGCATCTAACGTTAGTAACGAGCTAACTTAGCTAGTTAGCATCTAACGTTAGTAACGAGCTAGTTAAGCATCTAACGTTAGTAACGAGCTAGTTAAGCATCTAACGTTAGTAACGAGCTAGTTAAGCATCTAACGTTAGTAACGAGCTAGTTAAGCATCTAACGTTAGTAACGAGCTAGTTAAGCATCTAACGTTAGTAACGAGCTAGTTAAGCATCTAACGTTAGTAACGAGCTAGTTAAGCATCTAACGTTAGTTACGAGCTAACTTAACTAGTTAAGCATCTAACATTAGCTAGCTAAGATGAGGCTGGTCATATAGGCTAACTTGACCTCGTTTGATTCATTGTTTTAATGAGCATAAACATGTTGTATAAAACTGTGGTGTTGATTTGTTTTTCGGCTCATTCTCTCTGTGATGCTTTGTCAGTTTCCAGAGTATGATGATCTGTACTGTAAATACTGCTTCGTCTACGGACACGACTGGGCTCCCACCTCGGTGAGTGACCCCGAGTCATCTGGAACATGTAGAAGAGAAGTTCACTTACTGTGGATAGATAATATAAATAATACACTTGTTTTACTAGCTAGCAACTACTAACTACTTAAATAGCTTTTTTCTCTCTCTCTCGCCCTCTCTCTCTCGCCCTCTCTCTCTCGCCCTCTCTCTCTCTCTCTCCTCCCCCTCCCCTCTCTCTCCTCCCCTCTCCTCCAGGGCCTAGAGGAGGGTATATCTCAGATTACGTCTAAAAGCAGAGACTCTCCTCAGAGAATGATCTGGAACTTTCCTCTGGAGATCACCTTCAAGAGCACCAACCCGTTAGGCTGTGAGAGAGACACACACACACACACACACACACAGACAGACAGACAGACAGACAGACAGACAGACAGACAGACAGACAGACAGACAGACAGACAGACAGACAGACACACAGACACACACACAGACACACACACAGACAGACAGACAGACAGACACACACACACACACACACACACACACACAGACACACACACAGTTGCTGATCCCATAGCTCTAACAGTGTGTTGTTTACCCAGGGCCTCAGATCGTAGTGAGTGTCTACGGTCCTGATACATTTGGTAACGATGTGGTCAGAGGATACGGAGCAACACACATCCCCTTCACTCCTGGACAGTCAGTATCTCTCCTCTTCCTCCTCCTCTTCCACCTCCTCTTTCCTCTCCTGGACAGTCAGTATCTCTCCTCTTCCTCCTCCTCCTCCTCCTCCTCTCTTCACTCCTGGACAGTCAGTATCTCTCTTCCTCCTCCTCCTCCTCCTCCTCTCTCCTCTCCTGGACAGTCAGTATCTCTCCTCCTCCTCCTCCTCCTCCTCCTCCTCCTCCTCCTCTCTTCACTCCTGGACAGTCAGTATCTCTCCTCCTCCTCCTCCTCCTCCTCTCTTCACTCCTGGACAGTCAGTATCTCTCCTCCTCCTCCTCCTCCTCCCTTCACTCCTGGACAGTCAGTATCTCCTCTCCTCCTCCTCCTCCTCCTCTCTTCACTCCTGAACAGTCAGTATCTCTCCTCCTCCTCCTCCTCGCTCTCTTCACTCCTTGACAGAAGTCATAGTATCTCTCCTCTCCATCCTCCTCCTCCTCCTCCTCCTCCTCCTCCTCTCCTGGACAGTCAGTATCTCTCTCCTCCCTCCTCCTCCTCCCTCTTCCTCCCTCGACAG